>NC_090326.1:47190933-47285933 GCF_035084215.1 Heptranchias perlo
TAATGTACTTTTGTTTTGCATTTTGGCCACTTAAAAAGATTTTGAACTTACCTGGGCGGCTTTCCCATGGCTTCCGATTCACGCCTGGTGAAACCGAAGGGCCGGATCAGGCAAGAATAAAGTAACTAAATGAAATAAAATTACACTTCACATTGTGAAAAAATAAAGATACCTTGCAAACAATGTAACCTGCACCCCCAACTGCTCCGATGTCTGATGTCTCTCCAATGTCTCTCCCCCCCCACCCCCCCGCCGATGTCTGATGTCGCATCAATGTCCAATATCTCTCCCTCCCCTTCTGATGTCTGATGTGCCCCCCCATATTTCCGATGTTTCTCTCCCCACCCCCCCATACCCTCCAGTGTCTGATGTCTCCCTCCCCCCCTTCCGATGTCCGGGGCTCAATTTTAAAAGGGTGGCGGGATGGCAGCGGGGGGTGATTTGTGGGCACCAAAACCGGAAGGCAAGTAGGTGAGTTGCGATCACAACCCTAATGAGGCAAATTGAAGCCTCTTCTGGGTTTCCTGCCTGGCAGCCAGGCTATAAATCAGGCTGCAAATCCGAGGTTGGGGGGGGGAGGAAGAGAGAGAGAAACCTCATCAGCCGTTGCAAGAGAGAGTGGGGGGGAAGCAAAAGATCGGAGGGGGGCAGACATCAGGGGGGGGTCATCGGAAGGGGGGGGGCGACATTGGACATCGGATATGGGGAGAGACATCGGAGAGACATCGGATAACGGAGCAGGGGGTGCAGGTGACATCGTTTGCAAGGTATGTTTAGTTATTTTTTCACAAAGTGAAATGTAATTTTATTTAATTTATTCACTTTATTTTTGCCTGATCCGGCCCTTCGGTTTCACCAGGCGTGAATCGGAAGCCGTGGGAATGCCGCCCAGGTAAGTTCAAAATCTTTTTAAGTGGCCAAAATGCAAAAAATAAAGTACCTTAAGTACCTCAATGAGTTACATTTGCTTGTTTAAATATCATCCTGCTGGCTTCCAGGTTCGGGAACGGCTCACGCACGCAGGTGACTCTGGGTCGTGCATACCCCCGCCCCCCCACCCTGACCCCCAACACACCCGGATTTTCATTTGAAAATTGAGCCCCTGATATCTCTCCCCCGCCGATGTCCGATGTCTCTCCCCCTCCCCCCCTTCCGATTGACAGGCTAGCTGCCGGGCGCGAAACCCAGAAGAGGCTTCAATTGGCCTCATTAGGATTGCGATTGCCTTCCGGGTTTGGCGCCCGCAAATCACCCCCCCACCCCGCTGCCATCCCGCTGCCCTTTTAAAATTGAGCCCAAGGTCTCTTCTATTTCCCCGCAATAACAGCAGATGAGCCATTGTTGACGAATAAATTGTAAAAATAAATTAATTTTATTCCCCATTAAATGGCCGATTTGATGTTATTGAAGGTGAAGCTTTATATATATTTTAGAGTGTGTTAGTATTTTTTCATATTTATGCTGGTTTTAAAATACTCTCTTAATGTGGCCTGGGATTCATCATTATGAATTTCTAATGTAATTACTTTACAAAGGGACTCAGCACTTGCAATATTTCCCCTAGAGGCACACAGCAGCAGATTAGGGACTTGTTTGATCTCTCAACACACAAATTAATGCAGTATCTCTTGAATCTCCATACAAGCACATAACATTGCATCATCCAAATCTCCACAAAAACACAAAGTACAGAAAACCCCAAAACTCCACCCAAGCACACGGCACTCAAATTCCCTGAATCTCCACCCAAGCACAAAGCAGTGAAACACCTTGGACATGATTTTATCGGGGAGCTGGGAAGGGGGCGGGGTTGTGGAATTCCTGATGGGAAACCCAGAAGTACGAGTTTCCCAGATGTCCTTATGATTTTGACGTAAGGACGTCTTTTGTTTTTTTTCTGTATGTTTCCAGCCCGACAAGTCGTCCTGATTGACAGGCTGGTTTCAGTCAGATGGGAAAGCAGCCAGGGAGAGAACGTGAAAAAGTAAGTGTTAGATGGGGTGGAGGGGGGGACTCAGTCAGCGGGGGGGGGTCGGGGGTCACTGGGGGGGGGTCAATCATCGGGGGGCTCAGTCATCAGGGTTCGGAGGTCAACAGGGGTCAGTCATTGGGGGGGTCAGGGGTCACCGGGGGGCTCAGTCATCGGGGGGCTCAGTTATCGGGGAGGGGGTCAGTCATCAGGGGTCATCAGTGGGGGGGGGGGGGTTGTCAGTCATTGGGGGTTAGTCATCAGGGGTCTCAGTCACGGGGGGGGTCAGGGTCGGGGGTCATTGCAGAGATCAGAGATCGCGGGGATGTCGCAGATCGTGGGGGAGGGGGTTGGAGATCGTGGTGGGGGTCAAAGATCGTGAGGGGGTCAGAGATCGTGAGGGGGTCAGAGATCGTGAGGGGGATCACTGCAGGTAGGCTTGTTGGGCCTGGGGGCAGCACTCCTGCTCTTCCGGGCCCACAGCAGTGCTATAAAGGCATTCACCTGCAGTTTCAGGCTATCTCGCCCTCTCTCACGTGGCATGAAGTAGAAGGCCTGGGAATCTCAGCTCTCAGGGGTTAAAAACAAAAAATCTGTAAAAATGGAGGTCCGCAGCCTCCTTGGAAGCTTTTACTGACCAACCCGCCTCCTAAGAGCAGGTTGGTTGCCCGCCCCTCGTTCCGCCTCCGTGGGCGAGATGGAGGCGGGTTGGGGGCCAGTTTTAGATTTTTAAAATTTTTACTGCCTCCCCTGCCCCCAACCCACCCTTTTTTCTCATTTAAAATCATGCCCCTTGAATCTCCACCCAAACACACTGCGCTCAAAAACCCTGAATCTCCACCCAAACACACTGCACTCATAAACCCTGAATCTCCACCCAGACACACAGCACTGAAACCCCCTGAATCTCCACCCAAACACACTGCACTCAAAAACCCTGAATCTCCACCCAAACACACAGCACTGAAACCCCCTGAATCTCCACCCAAACACACTGCACTCAAAAACCCTGAATCTCCACCCAAACACACAGCACTCAAACCCCCTGAATCTCCACCCAGACACACAGCACTCAAAAACCCTGAATCTCCACCCAAACACACAGCACTCAAACCCCCTGAATCTCCACCCAAACACACAGCACTCAAAAACCCTGAATCTCCACCCAAACACACAGCACTCAAACCCCCTGAATCTCCACCCAAACACACAGCACTCAAACCCCCTGAATCTCCACCCAGACACACACCACTGAACCCCCCTGAATCTCCACCCAGACACACAGCACTGAAACCCCCTGAATCTCCACCCAAACACACAGCACTCAAACCCCCTGAATCTTCACCCAAACACACAGCACTCAAACCCCCTGAATCTCCACCCAAACACACAGCACTCAAACCCCCTGAATCTCCACCCAAACACACAGCACTCAAACCCCCTGAATCTCCACCCAAACACACAGCACTGAAACCCCCTGAATCTCCACCCAAACACACAGCACTGAAACCCCCTGAATCTCCACCCAAGCACATGGCACTGAAACCCCCTGAATCTCCACCCAAGCACACTGAAACAGATAACAATGAAACAATCAAATTTCCACACAAACACATAGGGGGTTAAATTTAGCTGCATAGCTCAAGGCCCCAAAATGGTGAGCAGGAAACGCGTGCAAACTTCCAACTGGAAGTGCGCTGCCCGCCATATTGGATAAGGATAAACAAGAAGCGTCCTTTACCCACACCTGAAGCTGGCGTTAGGCTCTTTGCATATGCAAATAAGGGGCCTAACGCCTGATCAGGTCCTTGCTGCAATATTGGTTTTCCCTGAGGCAGCCAGCACCAGCACAGGGAAAACCATCCCTAAAGATCGCCTGCAAGAGAAAAAGTAAGTTCTTATCACAATCACCACCCTGATCGCCGCCACAACCAGTCCCAAAATCCCTGACCTCCAGGCCTTGACCCCGAGCTCCGATATCCCTCCCCTCCGCCCTGATCTCCAGGTCAACCGGCCCCCGATCTCCCGACCCCCTCCCCCCCGACCCCCAACGACTCTCTCCCCAACCCCTGATACCACTCTCCCCAGCCCTCGATGTCTTCCAGACTCCCGATGTCTCCACGACCCCTGATCGCTGCCTCCCCGAGCCCCATGATCCCAACCCTGAAGACCTGACCACTTAAACTTGCAGCACTTGCCTATGCGGACTCCTACCACACCGCCGTCTTCAGTGTAACGGCCAATACCAACGGCTCCACGGGCCTCACCATTTGTGTGTGGAGTAATTTGGGGGGGGCAACCAAAAATTGGTGCTCCCAAATTTCACCCCCGTACCATCTGAATCTCCACCAAGAGAATAAGACTGCAACACCTCTTCAATCTGCCCACACGCAGCACTAAAGCAACTCCTGAACCTGCCTTCATATACATAACACTGCAACAGCTACTGAACCCCTTTCCCCCACCCCCCACAAGCAGTATTACTGCATATGCTGACTGTTCCTTTCCTCTGCAAAATTGCTGCCCATTAAGTCCTTTTTTAGTATTGACTGTGATCTAAAGAGTATGAAAGCCCAATGACAATACCTTTTATTGAAAGTCTTTCCCTGTATCATATTGAAAGCTTTAAGGTGATTGGCAAAAGAACCAAAGGTGACATGAGGAAAAACTTTTTCACACAGGGAGTGGTTAGGATCTGGAATGCACTGCCCGAGGTTGAGGCAGATTCAATCGTGGCCTTCAAAGGGGAACTGGATAAGTGCTTGAAAGGGAAAAATTTGCAGGGCTACAGGGAAAGAGTGGAGGAGTGGGACTAGCTGGATTGCTCTTGCATAGAGCCACGTGGACTCGATGGGCCGAATGGCCTCCTTCCGTGCTGTAACCTTTCTATGATTCTATGAAAAGAAATATAATTAGAAAAACCTTATCTAAAGTTTCTTTACTGCAATGGAGGTCACTATTTCTGACTGTCATGGGAGCTGGTCCAGAGCTGCCCAAGCCTGGAAAAGCATGCTATTAGTTGGGTAATTCCGCACTGTTAGCCTAGCAGGTCTCCAAGGGAGATCATAAATTAACATTTTCATAAAAAGAATCAGTTTTTTCTTACATTTGTGATTATATATTTTTCTCAATAGAAAACAA
Organism: Heptranchias perlo; assembly: GCF_035084215.1. Classification (NCBI taxonomy): domain Eukaryota; kingdom Metazoa; phylum Chordata; class Chondrichthyes; order Hexanchiformes; family Hexanchidae; genus Heptranchias; species Heptranchias perlo. The sequence goes on from NC_090326.1 coordinate 47,196,044, forward strand.
GGGAGTATTGTCACTGAAAAATACTCCCTAGATTTTCCGTTCCCTTTTAGCTCCATTATTCAGTGTGTAATGCCAAAGTATCAATGAGGGGACCTCTGGAACCTGCATTCAAATATGGCACAGACTGATGGAATACAAGTCGCCTCTGTTTTCTGGCTGCAACGGTCCTACAAGAATTGAGTTTAGGTATTCTAAATCCAAATCCTAGTAGGTACCGGCCCATAGCATGAAAACATCTCTTAATTCAGCACAAATTAGCAATCTCAATCAGAGAGGCAACGAGGTGACAGGTGTGGGAAATGTATAAATGTTGCACTAGTGCAGTCGGGAGTGCTCTTCTGAAGTTGGAGACTAATAGAGGAAGTTTTACCTTACAAACAAACATGATGTACCTGTTCTAGGAGCACTTGGTATTTATACTGGGGATTTTACTTAACAGCACCAACCTCCCTCACCTTGCAAACAACAACTTGCATTTTCATAGTGCGTATATCATAAAAAATATTGCAAGGCATATCACAGAGGCATGATGGAAAACAAGCACCAAGACAGAGGAGGAGAGACTAGGAGGACTGACCAAAAGCTTGGTCAACAAGGTGGGTTTTAAGGAGGGTCTTGAAAAAGAGAGGGAGGTGGAGATGCGGAGGAGATTATGGGAGGGAATTCCAGTAAGTGGGACCTAGATGGCTGAAGGCACAGCTACCAGTGGTGGGGGTAAAGGGGTGAAGGCACACAAGAGGCCAAAGCAAGAAGTGGAAAATTCTGGGGAGGGGAGTGGGGGGGGGGGGGGGTGATGCAGCTGTAGCAGTGGAACAGATAACAGAGATGGTGAGAGGCAAGGCCATGGAAAGATTTAAACGTAAGGCTGAAAATTTTAATTGTGAGGACCGGGAGCTAATATAGGTTATAACATTCACAAAAGAACGTTTGAAAATAAATTATATCAAGCAATATTTAAACACTTTAAACAAAAGGTGTCAATATTTTTAATGGGTAGGAGCCAATGGATTGGGATTTGTATAGTTTGGTGAAGGGCTGGAACACTGTACTGGAGCATTTCTGCCCACATTAACCTCCTGCATTTTGTTATCTTGCTCCTATGTTTTTACTCATCCAAACACAGCTCTTGTAGCAACAGGGAAAGGGCACAGTCACACCAATTGTGATGCTTGAGCAGAGTGTTAGCACCATCATATAATTACAAAGCAATTCAAAATCAATAACACTGCAGGATCTAAATCACATAACTGATATTCTTCAAGGTCCCACTACATGTGGCCCTTCAATAGCACCATGATGAGGAAAAATATGACGAATAATTCTTTTCACACACTCCAACAACACTAAAAAAACAGAAATCCACCTGCAAAAGGCAAAATTGTATTTTATAGGATACTATCCAGTGAATTTTAATTAATCCAATGTTGGATTTCAGGTGACACTGCTTTCACAGTTTAGATGTCATCAGAGATTCCCAACTAGATTACTGTCATTTATGAGAACTATCCAGAACTATGTTTGTCTATGTAACAGGTACCATGGTACTCTTGTTCTCTGAGCATATTAAAATCTTGTAAACTATACACCATTGAAACCATCAACAGTCTTCCCATTAGTTAATTGTACTAGACTTTTGTATGACAATAGGGTCCAGTAATGGCTTTCTGCACACACTCGTCATTCCCAGTGACATCACATTGATGTACACTGTTAGCATTGTTGGTAAAGGTGTGGCATGGCAGAAATAGTAACTGTGAGACCACTTTAACCGGCAGCTATCCAGTTGTGTTTTTTGAATGCCTTTATTCAAAGCCAGGCATCTCTCTTTCAGTCTGGAAAATACAGCATATCATTCTGGTATCAATCATCAACTAAATTCTAAAGATATGTTCACTACCAATTGGGTATTCTTGTTCAGGGGGCCTGTAAGGAGAGGAATATCACATTAGTAGAATGCTGGATTAGGGAAAGTGGGAGCAGTGGTGGACAATAAGGTTGTTAGGGTGGATTATTGAGCATTTTTTACAAAGAAAAATACACTTGCACACTATACTGTACCATCCAAAATGACCACACCACAAAATCCATTGGTAGATCACTATTTCCACTGCTGGAAAAATAAAACTTTCAATCAGGTGGAGACATAATTAATTTTTTTTTTATTCGTTCATGGGATGTGGGCGTCACTGGCAAGGCCAGCATTTATTGCCCATCCCTAATTGCCCTTGAGTGGTGGTGAGCCGCCTTCTTGAACCACTGCAGTCCGTGCAGTGAAGGTTCTCCCACAGTGCTGTTACGTAGGGAGTTCAAGGGTTTTAACCCAGCGACGATGAAGGAACGGCGATATATTTCAGGATGGTGTGTGACTTAGAGGGGAGTTGTTCTCACGTGTCTGCTGCCCTTGTCCTTCTAGGTGGTCGAGGTCACGGGTTTGGGAGGTGCTGTCGAAGAAGCCTTGGTGAGTTGCTGCAGTGCATCCTGTGGATGGTACACACTGCAGCCACGGTGCGCCGGTGGTGAAGGGAGTGAATGATTAGAGTGGAGGATGGGGTGCCAATCAAGTGGGCTGCTTTGTCCTGGATGGTGTCGAGCTTCTTGAGTGTTGTTGGAGCTGCACTCATCCAGGCAAGTGGAGAGTATTCCATCACACTCCTGACTTGTGCCTTGTAAATGGTGGAAAGGCTTTGGGGAGTCAGGAGGTGAGTCACTCGCCACAGAATACCCAGCCTCTGACCTGCTCTTGTGGCCACAGTACTTATATGGCTGGTCCAGTTAAGTTTCTGGTCAATGGTGACCCCCGGGATGTTGATGGTGGGGGATTCAGCGATGGTAATGCCGTTGAATGTCAAGAGGAGGTGGTTAGACTCTCTCTTGTTGGAGATGGTCATTGCCTGGCACTTGTCTGCCGCGAATGTTACTTGCCACTTATCAGCCCAAGCCTGGATGTTGTCCAGATCTTGCTGCATGCAGGCACAGACTGCTTCATTATCTGAGGGGTTACGAATGGAACTGAACACTGCGCAATCATCAGCGAACATCCCCATTTCTGACCTTATGATGGAGGGAAGATCATTGATGAAGTGGCTGAAAATGGTCGAGCCTTGGACACTGCCCCGAGGAACTCCTGCAACAATGTCCTGGGGCTGAGATGATTGGCCTCCAACAACCACTACCATCTTCCTTTGTGCTAGGTATGACTCCAGCCACTGGAGAGTTTTCCCCCTGATTCCCAATGACTTCAATTTTACTAGGGCTCCTTGGTGCCACACTCGGTCAAATGCTGCCTTGATTTCAAGGGCAGTTACTCTCACTTCACCTCTGGAATTCAGCTCTTTTGTCCATGTTTGGACCAAGGCTGTAATGAGGTCTGGCACCTAGTAGTCCTGGCAGAACCCAAACTGAGCATCGGTGAGCAGGTTATTGATGAGTAAGTGCTGCTTGATAGCACTGTCGACGACACCTTCCATCACTTTGCTGATGATTGAGAGTAGACTGATGGGGCGGTAGTTGGCCGGATTGGATTTGTCCTGCTTTTTGTGAACAGGACATACCCGGGCAATTTTGCACATTGTCAGGTAGATGCCAGTGTTGGAGCTGTACTGGAACAGCTTGGCTAGAGGCGCAGCTAGTTCTGGAGCAAAAGTCTTCAGCACTACAGCCGGGATGTTGTTAGGGCCCATAGCCTTTGCTGTATCCAGTGCACTCAGCCATTTCTTAATATCACGTGGAGTGAATCGAAATGGCTGAAGACTGGTTTCTGTGATGGTGGGGATATTGGGAGGAGGCCGAGATGGATCATCCACTCGCCACTTCTGGCTGAAGATGGTTGCAAATGCTTCAGCCTTGTCTTTTGCACTCACGTGCTGGACTCTGCCATCATTGAGAATGGGGATGTTCACAGAGCCTCCTCCTCCCATTAGTTGTTTAATTGTCCATCAATATTCACGCCCGGATGTGGCAGGACTGCAGAGCTTTGATCTGATCCGTTGATTGTGGAATTGCTTAGCTCTGTCTATAGCATGCTGCTTCCGCTGTTTAGCATGCGTGTAGTCCTGAGTTGTAGCTTCACCAGGTTGGCACATCATTTTTAGGTACGCCTGGTGCTGCTCCTGGCATGCTCTTCTACACTCCTCATTGAACCAGGGTTGATCCCCTGGCTTGTTGGTAATGGTAGAGTGAGGAATATGCCGGGCCATGAAGTAACAGATTGTGCTGGAATACCATTCTGCTGCTGCTGAAGGCTCACAGCGCCTCATGGATGCCCAGTTTTGAGCTTCTAGATCTGTTCTGAAACTATGCCATTTAGCACAGTGGTAGTGCCACACGGTGTCCTCAGTCTGCAGATGGGACTTCGTCTTCACAAGGACTGTGCGGTGATCACTCCTACCAATACTGTCATGGACAGGTGCATCTGCGACAGGTAGATGCATACTGCTGTTAACAAGCACAAGTGGGGCAAACCCCTAGAAGTTTACAGCACAGAAGTAGGTAATTTGGCCCATCGTGTGTGTTCCAGCTTTTTGCCAGAGAAATCAAGAAGTAATCCCACTACTACACTCTCTTCCTACAGTTCTGTATCTTCCTCTTCTTCAAATATTTTTCTATTTTTTCTTTAAAAGGTCCACCGGTCTCTGCCTAAACCACTCTCTATGGCAAACCATTTCATGTTGTAACTACCCTCTGTGTAATACAATATGTCCGAATTTTTCGAGCAAGTTTCTTGTAAGAAACCTTATTGAATGCCTTCTACAAATCATACAAACTACTATCACATTTTGAGATTTCTTACTATGCCACTAAGGGGAGACTTTGGTATAATAAATGTTAAAAATACTGCTACTTAATTCACCTGAGCTCTCAAGGGGTTAAATTCACAGACCCTCATGGATTGGAGATGTAGAATATGATTCAAACAGAGTCCCACAAACAATGGAACTTAGTTTGGACATTTCAGTGATCATTCACACACATTCTGGTTGATATGACTTGATCCATTTGAACTCATCAGTGGTTGTATGGCATGGGCAAAGGATTGAAAAGTTGTGATCAAAGCCTCTGCTATCTCCTCTATAATTTCTTTCAAGCCAAGGGTACATGCTATCAGGACTTGGTGACTTATCCACTTATTCTTCTAATTTTTTTCAGAACCAATTCCTTTTCCATAATTATCTCTAACAATTGCTTCCTATGCTCCTCTAGTAGACCTATCTTCTCACTTCCAACCTCTTTTGTAACACAGATACAAAATATTTAATTTGTATCACTGCCATACCTTTATACTCTACAATTGGACTCTTTCCTTCATCACTGACTGGTCTTACCATCTCTTTAACTATTCTTTTATTTTGTTATGAATAAAGAAGTCCTTACTCTTTCCATTTCTATTATGTGCTAGCCTTTATTCATATTCCCTTTTAGTGCTTCCAATCTCCCTTGAGCCTTAAGCTTAAGAGGTCATAGTCAGAAAGACTGCATTACTTGGAACTAAAAAAGAATCCCAAATCCAGAGGGATGTATATCAAGATATTACTTGCAGATAAAATGCAATTATCTGCAACTAAACACCCAGGCAGGATACAAAATAAAAAGGTTCAGTGACTTTAAACTGGTTGCACTAAATTATATTCCTTTTGTGAACTTTTACTGCTATGCCAGGGGTTGACCAAAGTTGCAATCCTTTGCTAGTATATGCTTGGTAACTAGCAGTACTATAATTACTGGGGGGAAAAGCGCAACAAATATTAAGCACATATCATATACATATTTTCATTTAAAACATTTGCAACTAAATTTTTGTATTTGGTTCAGTCATTTCCAAGATCTAAGAAACCTCAAATGTGATGATGTACACATTAAATACGCAATCAACCTGGCTTGACCAGGTGTGAATCAGAAGCTGTGGGAAAATCCACCCAAGTAAGTTAAAAATCGTTCTAACTACCTAATATGTCACAAGTAAAGTGCCATAAGTACCTCAATGAGGTACATTTGGTTCTTTAACTGCCGGCTTTAATTGCTGGCGGGACCTCCGGATTCAGGACGCCCGCACGCACACAGGTGCGTCTGTGGGAAACTCGGAAGTTGGCGGGTTGGAGCCGGCTTCCGAACCTGCTCTGCACTTATGCAATTTTCGCAGCACCCACCCGCACCCCCGCCCCCGCAATTTAAGTTTAAAATTGAGCCCATGTGTAGTAAATAGAGGGGGAGATTTTGAAGCCTCCTGCCCGGTGGAGATGGGGTGGTAGAGCCCTGAAAATGGTGGGTATGGTGTACTGCCCCATTCCTGCCAACAGTGTGACCGATGCTGTATTCCCATGGGCCTATCGTTGGGCGACAGCAACGCCCGCCTGAGTCAGGTGACAGGCTCTTTTAAAAAGGCAAATTGTGGTCCCATGATGTACATAGGACCCTGATTACCATCTTAAGACTAAACTGGGCGAATTGTCCGCTGTGCATGTTCTGCGCAGTTTCAGCCGAAGAGGAGTCCAGAACACAGGACCAGGAGTAGGCCATTCAGCCCCTCGAGCCTGTTTCACCATTCTATTAGATCATTGCTGATCTGTACCTCGACTCTATTTACCCGCCTTTGCTCCATATCCTTTGATACCCTTACTGAGCAAACATCTATCGATCTCAGTCTTGAAAATTTCAATTGACCCAACATCCACATCCTTTTGGACGAGACAGTTCCAGATTTCCACTACCCTTTGTGTGAAAAAGTGCTTCCTGGATCTCTCCTAAATGGTTAGGTCTAATTTAAAAATTGTGCGCCCCTTTTTCTGAATTCCCCCACCAGAAGAAATAGTTTCTCTATATTTACCCTATTGTATCCCTCTATCATTGGACCTCGATTAGACCATCCCTCAAACCTCCATACACAAGGGAATACAAGCCAAGTTTATTCAACGTGGCCTTATAAATTAACCCTTCAAGCCTTGATATCATTCTGGTGAAAATGCACTGGTGAATATATCCTTCCTGAGGTTCGGTACAGTACTCTAGATGGGATGTGACCAAGGCTCTGTACAACTGAAGCATCACTTCCTCGCTTTTGAATTCCAACTCTCTTGGTTAAAGGCCAACATTCCATTAGCCTTTTTGATATCTTTTGTATCTGTGCACTAGCTTCTAGTAAACTGTGAACATTGACACTGAAATCCCTGTGCTTCTCCACAGCTCCTAGTCTCTCACCCTAAAAAAAATTCCGATTTGCCTATAACAGATGCAAAGTAGATGACCTCACACTTCTCTACATTGAACTCCATCTGTCATAGTTTTGCCCACTCACCACTTAGTCTGTCTATGTCCCTTTAACTTCCTACTCCCATCTACACAACTTACTGTACCTTCTAACTTAAATATACAACATTGCTATCTTTCATCCAAGTCATTGATATGTATGATGAAAAGTCCAGCCCCAGTGCAGATCCCTAGGGTACACCACTTGGGCCGTGGGCCTCATTAACATTAAAATGGGCGAGCTGCCGGCATCTGGCGCACTTCCACAGGCAGCTCGCCCATTTTAAAAAGATAAATTACAGGCTGATTGCCTCGCCAGCAATGGCCCGAAGAAATATCCCGAGAGGGACGTTTGGAGCAGGTATGGGCGAGGGAATGGGGGGAGGCCTCTCGGAGAAGCACTCATGCTTCTCCAGGTTCGACAGGAGCATTTTAAAACTTTTTTTTAGAAAAACTAACCTTTTGGTGGCGACCGCTGCTTAGGCCGCAGCGGCTGCTGAAGAATCCCGAGCAGAGCAAGCTTGACTCCTGCTCCGCAATATCCAGTTTGCTACAGGGGGCCTAAAGCAGGCGTTGGGCCAGCCATTTACATATATAAGGTGCCTGTTTTAGACGGCCGCCATGGACACCTGAAAAATGGCCTGACCGAATATCAGGTCTGGGTCTTTCAGGCATCCTTTGAGCGTGGGATGTTGGTCCCTGAAATTGGCCCACATTACACGCGCCCGTGTTACGCCCGTAAAATGGGTGCAACGAGGACTAATTTCAACTTTTGCATTTCTAAGTTCACTTTACAGCTTTCAGCAACAGAATGTATTTTCACAAGCTGACAAATTTAAAAATGTTATTTATGAGTTTGCTTATTTGGATCCATATCTAAAATTAGATATCATATATCTGCATTTTATCACAATTCCAATATGTAGAGAAAGCTCATTATTTAGGTGTTGCTTATGAAATTAGTTCCACAAAAGAGTGGAGCTAGATACTTCACAAGTGCAACTAATCAGACTGATCATAAATGTAGAAGTGATTTCAATACTTCGTTACATTTTATGAAGCAATTTAAATTAGCCTTGTTCTAAGCTCTTAAAATACAATAATTTCCAAGCTATGAGTCACAGGCCTAGTGATTGTACAGTGGAATGCAGTGCCACTCACAGCCTTGGAATAAATTAAATAAATCAAGAAATATGGACAAAGATAAATTTATCCCACATCTCATATGGTATAATTACATTTGGTATAAATATAAATTGGAGTCAGGTCAGTCATTAAAACCTTTTTTTAATTCATTTTTGGGATATGGGCATCGTTAGCGAGGCCAGCATTTATTGCCTATCCCTGGTTACCCTTGAGAAGGTGGTGGTGAGCCGCCTTCTCCTTGAACCACTGCAGTCCGTGTGGTGAAGGTTCTCCCACTGTGCTGTTAAGTAGGGAGTTCCAGGATTTTGACCTAGCGACAATGAAGGAACGGCGATATATTTCCAAATTTTTAAAAATTTGTTCATGGGATGTGGGCATCGCTGGCGAGGCCGGCATTTATTGCCCATCCCTAATTGCCCTTGAGAAGGTGGTGGTGAGCCGCCTTCTTGAACTGCTGCAGTCCATGTGGTGACGGTTCTCCCACTGTGCTGTTAGGAAGGGAGTTCCAGGATTTTGACCCAGCGACGATGAAGGAACGGCGATATATTTCCAAGTCGGGATGGTGTGTGACTTGGAGGGGAACACGCAGGTGGCGTTGTTCCCATGTACCTGCTGCTCTTGTCCTTCTAGGTGGTAGAGGTCGCGGGTTTGGGAGGTGCTGTCGAAGAAGCCTTGGCGAGTTCTGCAGTGCATCCTGTGAATGGTACACACTGCAGCGACTGTGCGCCGGTGGTGAAGGGAGTGAATGTTTAGGGTGGTGGATGGGGTGCCAATCAAGCGGACTGCTTTGTCCTGGATGGTGTCGAGCTTCTTGTGTGTTGTTGGAGCTGCACTCATCCAGGCAAGTGGAGAATATTCCATCACACTCCTGACTTGTGCCTTGTAGATGGTGCAAAGGTTTTGGGGAGTCAGGAGGTGAGTCACTCGCCGCAGAATACCCAGCCTCTGACCTGCTCTTGTAGCCACAGTATTTATATGGCTGGTCCAGTTAAGTTTCTGGTCAATGGTGACCACCAGGATGTTGATGGTGGGGGATTCGGCGATGGTAATGCCGTTGAATGTCAAGGGGAGGTGGTTAGACTCTCTCTTGTTGGAGATGGTCATTGCCTGGCACTTGTCTGGCGTGAATGTTACTTGCCACTTATAAGCCCAAGCCTGGATGTTGTCCAGGTCTTGCTGCATGCGGGCTCGGACTGCTTCATTATTTGAGGGGTTGTGAATGGAACTGAACACTGTGCAATCATCAGCGAACATCCCCATTTCTGACCATATGATGGAGGGAAGGTCATTGATGAAGCAGCTGAAGATGGTTGAGCCCAGGACACTGCCCTGAGGAACACCTGCAGCAATGTCCTGGGGCTGAGATGATTGGCCTCCAACAACCACTACCATCTTCCTTTGTGCTAGGTATGCCTCCAGCCACTGGAGAGTTTTCCCCCTGATTCCCATTGACTTCAATTTTACTAGGGCTCCTTGGTGCCACACTCGGTCAAATGCTGCCTTGATTTCAAGGGCAGTCACTCTCACCTCACCTCTGGAATTCAGCTCTTTTGTCCATGTTTGGACCAAGGCTGTAATGAGGTCTGGAGCAGAGTGGTCCTGGCGGAACCCAAACTAAGCATCGGTGAGCAGGTTATTGGTGAGTAAGTGCCACTTGATAGCACTGTCGACGTCACCTTCCATCACTTTGCTGATGATCGAGAGTAGACTGATGGGGCGGTATTTGGCTGGATTGGATTTGGGTTGGTGTGTGATTTGGAGGGGAATTTGGGGATGATGGTATTCCCATACACCTCTTGCCCTTGTCCTTCTAGGTAGTGGAGGTCATGAGTTTGGGAGGTGCTGCCGAAGAAGCCTTGGCGAGTTGTTGTGGTGTATCCTGTAGATAGTACACACTAAGTCACGGTACCATAATGACAGTAGATGGTACTACCTGTGACTCGTCAATATTGAGCGCCAGGCAGCGGTTAAGTAACCTGGCCACCTCCAGAAAATGCTAACAGCTTTGGGTGGTTGACCGCCTGTGAGGGAGGGGAGGTTGTAGTGGGACCCCCGATGGAGGAAATGTCATCAAATGGCGAATGAGCTAATCCTTGAATTAGCCAACAGCGTTCACAACCGGCAAGTCGTAACGCAGCTGCAGTACATAATAAGTCAATGAAAGAGCAACCATGGACAGCCCGAAACATAACAACAGGAGTCATATCCTTGCCTTAAAACTGAGCAAAGAGGTGTGAAGGGCAAGCACAGGATCAACTGCTGATGATGGTAAATCCAAATAAAGAATCATAGTTCAAAGTGCTTAAAAACAGGAGCATGCATACTGCCTGTTTACACTTGATGGTATGTTTGAAATTACGTCTATTCAGTAACCACAGAGTTAACCAAAACTTTTGGCCTATGCGTGACAGTTTTCCAGTTAGCTGAACACAGACAAACTCACAGTACTTACTCCCTCATGCGGTTCATCTTGGTCTCAGCCATGGTGCAGTTGATAGCTGTAGGTCCCTGAGGCACCACTGGAGCCATGGTGGTGACAGTGCTGCTGTCTGTAATAAATGCAGAGACACACTGTGATGTCCACCTTTCTCACATTAGATTCCATTTAACGCAAGGACAGCCAAAGAACTGCATGAGATGCAGACAGTTCACCTTCACCACAAGGTAATTAATTGCAGGCATTAATTAAAGATGAGTTAGGGGCATGCTGCTTGCACCCAAACTGTGTGGATGCAGTTCCAACATTTCCAGTTACAGAAATAGTGAATGGAACAATGTCATTGTAAGGAGAAGCAGGGTTTAATTAAATGATTTTTCCCTATGCCAAACACACAATTATCCAGCAAGATAGACCGGGACTTGCTCTCTGGCCTTTACCAATACTGGCCTATAAATAAAAAGAGATAATCAGCAGCAAGGCCCACCGTAACTTGCCTGACAACTTTTTCTACCTCTGATCAGCACCTTCCCAAATGTTTCAGGTGGGATCAAGTACTTGCCATACAATGCATTGGGCCATTCATTTTTTGAATAACTGTTATCTTGTTTAAAATTCATTCCATTTTCTACCCTTATAAACCACTTGTTGGTGCTCACCACCTTCCACCTGTAGCCATGACATGATGACCTCATCACTCATTGATACCTTCTAACTGACTGGCAGGAGCTGCAATTTGAGTAGGGCAAGCTGGTTAATACTTTATTGTTGGAACATAAGAACATAAGAAATAGGAGCAGGAGTAGGTCATACGGCCCCTCGAGCCTGCTCCGCCATTCAATAAGATCATGGCTGATCTTCGACCTCAACTGCACTTTCCCGCCCGATCCCCATATTCCTTGATTCCCTTAGAGTCCAAAAATCTATCGATCTCAGCCTTGAATATATTCAATGACTCAGCATCCACAGCCCTCTGGGGTGGAGAATTCCAAAGATTCACAACCCTCTGAGTGAAGAAATTCCTCCTCATCTCAATCTTAAATGGCCGACCCCTTATCCTGAGACTATGCCCCCTAGCTCTGGACTCTCCAGCCAGAGGAAACAACTTCTCAGCATCTACCCTGTCAAACCCCCACAGAATCTTATATGTTTCAATGAGATCACCTCTCATTCTTCTAAAGTCGAGAGAGTATCGGCCGATTCTACTCAATCACTCCTCATAGGGCAACCCTCTCATCCCAGGAATCAATCTAGTGAACATTCTAGTTGCCCTGCCTCTAAGGCAAGTATATATCCTTCCTTAGATAAGGAGACCAAAACTGTACACTGTACTCCAGGTGAGGTCTCACCAAAGCCCTGTACAATTATAGTAAGACTTCCTTACTCTTGTATTCCAACCCCCTTGCAATAAAGGCCAACATGCCATTTGCCTTCCTAATTGCTTGCTGTACCTGCATGCAAACTTTTTGTGTTTCTTGTACGAGGACTCCCAAATCTCTCTGGACACCAACATTTAATAGTTTCTCACCATTTAAAAAATATTCTGTTTTTCTATTCTTCCTACCAAAGTGAATACATCATATTTTCCCCACATTACACTTCATCTGCCACCTTCTTGCCCACTCACTTAACCTGTCTATATCCCTTTGCAGACTCTTTGTGTCCTCCTCACAGCTTACCTTCCCACCTAGCTTTGTATCAACAGCAAACTTGGATACATTACACTTGGTCCCTTCATCTAAGTTATTAATATAGATTTTAAATAGCTGAGGCCCAAGCACCGATCCTTGCCGTACCCCACTAGTCACAGCCTGCCAACCTGAAAATGACCTGTTTATCCCTACTCTCTGTTTTCTGTCCATTAACCAATCCTCTATCCATGCTAATATCTTACCCCCAACCCCATGAGCCCTTATCTTGCGTAACTACCTTTTATGTGGCACCTTATCGAATGCCTTTTGAAAATCCAAATATACTGCATCTACTGGTTCCCCTTTATCTACCCTGCTAGGTACATCCTCAAAAAACTCTAATAAATTTGTCAAACACGATTTCCCTTTCATAAAAACTTGTTGACTCAGCCTAATCATATTATGATTTTCTAAGTGCCCTGTTTCCAATTCCTTAATAATGGATTCCAGCATTTTCCTGACGACTGATGTCAGGCTAATTGGCCTGCAGTTCCCTGTTTTCTCTCTCCCTCCTTTCTTGAATAACGTGGTTACATTTGCTACCTTCCAATCCGCTGGGACCGTTCTAGAATCTAGGGAATTTTGGAAGATCATAACCAATGCATCCACCATCTCTCCAGCCACCTCTTTTAGAACCCTTGGATGTAGGCCATTCAGTCCAGGGGATTTATCGGCTTTTAGTCCCATTAGTTTCTCAAGTACTTTTTCTTTACTGGTATTAATTACTTAAGTTCCTCACTCTCATTAGCCCCTTGGTTCTCCACTATTTCTGGTATGCTTTTTGTGTCTTCCACTGTGAAGACAGGTACAAAATATTTGTTTAACATCTCTGCCATTTCCTGATTCCCCATTATAATTTCTCCTGTCTCAGCCTCTAGGGAACCAACATTTACTTTTGATACTCTCTTCCTTTTTACATACTTGTAGAAGCTCTTAAAATCCGCTTTTATATTTCTTGCTAGTTTACTTTCATATTCTATTTTCTCCCTTTTTAGTAATTTTTTGGTCATCCTTTGCTGGTTTCTAAAGCTCTCTCAATCCTCAGGCTTACTACTCTTCTTGGCAACTTTATAGGCCTCTTCTTTTGATTTAATACTATCCTTAACTTCTTTAGTTAGCCACGAATCACTTTTCCCATGGAGTTTTTATTTCTCAATGGAATATATATTCGTTGAGAATGTTGAAATATTTCTTTAAATGTTTGCCATTGCTTATCTACCATCATACCTTTTAATCTAATTTCCCAATCAAACTTAGCCAACTCAGCCATGTTCTCTTCCATATAGGACTCTATGCTGTCATTGAAAAAGAACAGACAAAATTCAACCAACTGAGGTAAGTAGACTGGGGTGACCAATAGCTGTGGACTCAATTTGTTACCATCTAGTTAGAAGTCAAGAACTGACTTTCTTAAAGTACAAGGTGATGGTTTGTGAATTTCTTAAATGAGTTTTGTACTCTTAATCCTCTTCTTTCGTACAAGATGCCACTTATACAAGGAAACTGGTAGGAAACTGGCAAGACTAATTATTATATAAAGTACTGGCGGTTAGACCGAAAAGTTAGTGTTGGGTTAATACTGGAAATCAAATTTGAAATCCTGGTAGGATAAAACCGAAGTCAGTTAATTTAGAACAATTTGGTCACTGATTGTTGGTAATAGTTATCAACTTTACAATCAGCTTACAACATTCCAACAATACAGTACTGGTCAGATTATTGTACATCGTTGCAGTAGCACATCAGTTAAAGTGGCTTTTAAATTCAGACAACCTTAAGTCAGTGATTAAAACCATAATGTTCAAAAGATTTAATTTCAGATGCTGATCAGCCTGCTCTACATTTCTAGAATTTTCTGTTTTTCTTTTGATTTTATCTCAAGCAAATAATCTTATATTTAGAACAAAAATACACACACAGATATTAAATACAATTGAAAAACTCCATTTCCATCATTAGGAATTTTGATCCCAACCTTTTCCTCTGACGTGACAGGCATTTCACCTCTGCAGAGCTCGAATACCACTGAGAGACTCTAGGGACCAGACCCAATGCAGTAGTGGCCAAACACAATTCACAATTAGACACTAAATGTGCAGAATCAGAAGCAAATGACTGAAGTAGTTTGCCAGATGCTTAATATGTGGCTCTTCATTTAATAGCTGCACTTTCACTTTGAAGTGTGAAAATAATTTAGGATTTTTCCACCTATTCAAACAAGAGCAAATAAGGGATGGAGAAATTAAATAACATTTTTAAGTACAAAATTTTGTTCGAGAATTCCTAAAACACTCTAAGAATTCAGAATCTTCTGTGGTATCTGGTATTCAATCGGGCTTGAAGTGGATGGCCTTGGGAACTGCACAAGTTGTGATTGGCTCAATAATGCGACGTGCTCACATTACTCCCGCCCACTACCATTCAGTTCCCCCTGAGCGTCAGTAAATGTTTCAATACAGCACCAAGTGGCACTTCATAGTAAAAGAAAGACCTGCATTTATATAGTGCCTTTCACGATCTTAGGACGTCCCAAAGTGCTTCACAACCAATGAAGCAGTTTTGAAGTGTGGTCACTGTTGTAAAGCAGACAATTTGTGCACAGCAAGGTCCCACAAATAGTGATGAGATAAATGACCAGATAATCTGTTTTAGTGATGTTGGTTGAGGGATAAATGTTGGCCAGGACACCAGGAGAACTCCCCTGCTCTTCTTCAAAATAGTGCCTTGGGATCTTTTGTGTTCCACCCATGAAGATAGACAGGGCCTCGGCTTACCGTCTCATCCAAAAGACAGCACCTCCGACAGTGCAGCCCCTCCCTCAGTACTGCACTGGTGTGTCAGTCTAGATTATGTGCTCAAGTGTCTGGAGTGGGACTTGAACCCACAACCTTCTGACAATCAGAGGCAAGAATGCTACCACTGAGCTACAACTAACATAATATAGGGTAATAATTTCCTTGACTGTCATTAGCTGTTTATTGAAGCTGGGAAATGATTAAATTAGCTGTGGGGATACAAGCTGGGCATCTTCTTAAGGTAAAGTATGTTGCACTGAATTTTAACCCTCAGTTCTTATAGTCCAACCAGAAAAAGGGGCTACCTGAGTGTAATTTTTTACGTTGGAAGGTGATCACATACAGACTTTGTGTGTGGCATTATTTATGCAATCCACTCTACCCCCGTTGTTAAAGCTAGAATTAAAGGAAAGTTCTTTCCCTGGAATAAAACCTCGTGAAATCAACCTGGAGAGTAGGCAAATGGAATAATAAGTAGAATTGCTGGCATTGCAGTGAACAAGAACTACCAGTTACAAAATAAATTTAGCTTTAAATTTTAAAAAACAGGCAGTATAAACCTAGCTCTCTCTTTGGGCCCGATATTAGCAGGATGGCGGGTTCTCAGTGGGGGGTCGACTGGGCGCGTGGGTAACGCGCCCGGTGAAATCGGAGAGCTCCACACACAATTACAGGATAATTGGAGCCACTTACCTGTGCTTCTGAGTTTCACGCTGGAAAGCTGCGTGGCGGGCGGACTGTGCATGCGCAACAAGGTCTGTCAGCTGGAGGAGCCCTATTTAAAGGGGCAGTCCTCCACTGACTGATGCTGCAGAAAATAGGAAAAATTACAGCATGGAGCAGCCCAGGGGGAAGGCTGCTCCCAGGTTTAACGATGCCTCACTCCAGATATCATTGGATGGGGTGAGGAGAAGGGGGAGGACAGAGATCTTCCCCCCGGTGGGCGGGAGGAAGCGGCCTGCCTCTGCCACCAAGAAGGCCTGGCTCGAGGTGGCAGAGGAGGTCACCTGCACCACCAACATATCGTGCACCTGCATACAGTGCAGGAGGCGCTTCAATGACCTAAGTAGGTCAGCCGAAGTGAGTACACTTACTCATTCCCCTACACTCCGTCTGCCACATCACCACCCC
Source organism: Heptranchias perlo (assembly GCF_035084215.1). Classification (NCBI taxonomy): domain Eukaryota; kingdom Metazoa; phylum Chordata; class Chondrichthyes; order Hexanchiformes; family Hexanchidae; genus Heptranchias; species Heptranchias perlo. The sequence continues at coordinate 47,212,483 of NC_090326.1, forward strand.
CACCTCACATCTCCTTCTGCACTGCCAACACTACTCTATCACATCACCCCTCACACCCACTCAAAGCTCATCCTCATCTTACCTGCACTTACTCACCTTGCCAGTACTCATCCCACCACTACCACTCAACCCAATCCTCATACAATCTCATGGCTCTAGCTCATCCTCACCCTCTCATGCATCTCTTTCACGGTCAGCCTCACTCAACCTGCCACTACCTGTGCTGCAGCCACAGGGCATGCATCACATATGTGCAATAGGAAGCGTAAGGCAAACGTGTCGTGAGCATGAAGGGTTTTTAAGGGTTTGTCATGGTGTTTACCTATATTTGATTTCTGATCAACTCACATAACATATTATATTGGCACCACTACTGCCACGTTTTTGTGACTCTTGACTGGTTTGTGCAATAATGCCCTTTCCTGAGGATCACTATGAAGGCCCACAACTTATGCCACCCATTGTGTCACTGCAGAGTGGGTGTAGGTGTATTTGCAGGGCTCTTCTGTGCAGACGACTGAGAGACGTTGGCGATGTCCCCGGTGGCACCCTGGAAGGATGCGGAGGAAAAGTTGTTGAGGGCAGTGGTGACTTTGACAGCAACAGGTAAGAAGATGGTGCTCGGGCCAGCCGGGAGCAGCTCAGCATGAAGGAGGCTGCAGATGTCCATGACTACATGTCCACGGAAGCTGAGCCTCGGTCTGTAGACACTGTGGCGACGGTAGTGCCCTCTGTGAAGCATCTCTCTCTGCGGTTGCCCTCCCTCCTGCTGTGCAGGTGGATGTGTCACAGCACTGTGCTGTGGAGCTCCATGTGTCAGAGGTGGCCGGTGTGGCCAACGAGGCTGGTGATGCTGTTCGCCCTCCGAGGAGGTCATGACTGCAAGGTCCGCAAGGTAGGTAAATGTGTCTGGACACCGGGGTAAGTGTGCAAGTTTATGCATTTGATTGTTAGGAGGAGGGTGGTGGAGGCCAAACTTTGTCCAAAGTGACAGAGTGGCCTCCTGCAATGAGTGAGGGTCGCCCCCCACCTGTCAAATGGACCTTTGCAGCTGCCACAGGCTGCTGGCTGCATCACGTCCATTTGAACTGGGAGTGTTTCCCCCAGTACGGGAAACAGTCTCAGTTAATTGCAAAATCCGATCCCTCCTAAAATATCAGGTCAATCAGGTCTGTAAACAACCTGAAGTACCTGTTTAAGTACTTTAAGTGGCACCCCGCCAGCTTTAATTGCCAGCGGGAGTCCCACATGCGGGGGCTGCGTGCGCATGTCAGCGCGTCACTGGGGAATGCGGAAATGGGGCGGGTTGGAGCTGGGCTCTGGACCAGCCCCGGGAATCCCGGATTTTCGCAGCCCCCCCACCACGAATGCACCCGATCGCGGGTGCAAAAATAGAGCCCTTAGTGTCAGAAGTTAGATCTTAAAGTTAGAAAACAATGGCTCGGATTTTGCTGTGAAAATAACGGTGAGGCTAATAGCGCTTATTGTTATTTAAGCGCAAATTGGACAGCAAATTCCAGCGAGCGCACATACACAGTTAAACACGAAAATCCAGAAGTTGCTGTCCGAGATGCGCAGCACCTCCGTAAGCTGCACGAAAATGGTATCTCGATGTCTGGCTACCTATTCAAATGTATTGAACAGCGTGACGTTCCTGTACTGACATCGTAGATACGGGCTAAACTTGTCACAAAAAGATAGGGCTTGTCCATTCCAGTCTAAATACTCTAAGTACCCTTTTAAAGACGTGGTAAGTCTTAATTACTGCCAAACAACCTCTCTGATACTTAAAATTAACTTTTACAAGTGCGGAGTCTCATTCCTCCAACTTTTAATTATTCATAATATCGTATCATAGTAGCTACAGCACATCATGCCTATGCTGGCTCTTTGAAAGAGCTATCCAATTAGTCCCATTCCCCTGCTCTTTCCCCATAGCTCTGTATTTTTTTTCCCTTCAAGTATTTATGCAATTCCCTTTTGAAACTTACTACTGAATCTGCTTCTACCATCCTTTCAGGCAGTGCATTCCAGATCATTACAACTTGCTGCATAATGTTCCCTCATGTCGCCTCTGGCTCTCTTGCCGATCACCTTAAATCTGTGTCCTCTAGTCACTGACCTTTCTGCTACATGAAACAGTTTCTGCTTGTTTACTCTGTCAAAACTGTTCATGATTTTGAACACCTCTATCAAATCTCCCCTTAAACTTCTCTGTTTTAAGGAGAACAATCCCAGCTTCTCCAGTCTATCCACATAACTGAAGTCCTTCATCCCTGGCACCATTCTAGTAAATTTCTACTGCACCCTCTCTAAGGTCTTGACATCCTTCCTAAAGTGTGGTGCCCAGAACTGAACACAATACTCCAGCTGAGGCCCAACCTGTGTTTCATAAAGGTTTAGCATAACTTCCTTGTTTTTGTACTCTATGCTTCCATTAATAAAGCCCAGGATCCCATATGCTTTTTAACAGCCTTCTCGACTTGTCTTGCCACCTTCAAAGATTTGTGTATGTGCACCCCAAGGTCTCTCTGTTCCTGTATCCCCTTTAAAAATTGAACCATTTAGTTTATATTGCCTCTCCTCATTCTTCCTACCAAAATGCACTTTTCTGCGTTAAATTTCATCTGCCTTGCGCCTGCCCATTGCACCAGTCTGTCTACGTCCTCCTGAAGTCTGTTACTATCCTCTATATTGTTTACTACATTTCTGAATTTCATGTCATCTGCAAACTTTGAAACTATACCCTCTATGCCCAAGTCCAGGTCATTAATATATATGAAAAAGAGCAGTGGTCTTAATACTGACCCCTGGGGAACAACACTGTATACTTCCCTCCAGTCTGAAAAACAATCGTTCATCACTACTCTCTGCTTTCTGTCCCCTAGCTAATTTTGTATCCATGCTGTCACTGTCCCTTTAATACCATGGTCTTTAATTTTGCTAACAAGTCTATTATGTAGTACTTTATTAAATGCCTTTTGAAAGTCCACGTACACAACATCAACCGCGCTACCCTCATCAACCCTCATTAAAGAACTCAATCAAGTTAGGCAAACACGATTTTCCTTTAACAAATCCTTATTCATGGAATCATAGAAAGTTACGGCACAGAAAGAGGCCATTCAGCCCATCGTGTCCGTGCCGGCCAAAAAGCGCTATCCAGCTTAATCCCACTTTCCAGCTCTTGGTCTGTAGTCCTGTAGATTGTGGCACTTCAAGTGCAAATCCAAGAACTTTTTAAATGAGTTGAGGGTTTCTGCCTCTACTACCCTTTCACGCAGTGAGTTCCAGACCCCCACCACCCTCCAGGTCACCCCCTGGTCACTGACCCCTCTGCTAAGGGAAATAGGTCCTCCCTATCCACCCTATCTAGTCCCATCATAATTTTATATACCTCAATTAAATCTCCCCTCAGCCTCCTTTGTTCCAAAGAAAACAACCCCAGCCTATCCAATCTTTTCTCATAGCTAAAATTCTCCAGCCCTGGCAACATCCTCGTAAATCTCCTCTGTACCCTCTCTAGTGCAATCACTTCTTTCCTGTAATGTGCTGACCAGAGCTGTACACAGTACTCAAGCTCTGGCCTAACCAATGTTTTATACAGTTCTAGCATAACCTCCATGCTCTTATATTCTATGCCTTGGCTAATAAAGGAAAGTATCCCATATGCCTTTTTAACCACCTTATCTACCTGTCCTGCTACCTTGAGGGATCTGTGGACATGCACTCCAAGGTCCCTTTGTTCCTCTACACCTCTGAGCATCCTCCCATTTATTGTGTACTCCCTTGCCTTGTTTGCCCTCCCCAAATGCATTACCTCACACTTCTCTGGATTGAGTTCCATTTGTCACTTTTCTGTCCACCTGACCAGTCCATTGATTCCTTCCTGCAGTCTACTGCTTTTCTCCTGATTATCACCCACACGGCCAATTTTTGTATCATCTGCAAACTTCTTGATCAAGCCCCCACATTCAAGTCCAAATCATTAATATGTACCACAAAAAGCAAGGGACCTAGTACTGAGCCTTGCAGGACCCCACTGGAAAAAGCCTTCCAGTCACAAAAACACCCGTCAACCATTACCCTTTGCTTCCTGCCACTGAGCCAATTTTGGATCCAACTTGCCATTTTCCCTTGGATCACATGGGCTTTTACTTTTTTGACCAGTCTGCCATGTGGGACCTTGTCAAAAGCCTTGCTAAAATCCATGTACACTACATCAAACGCGTAACCCTCTTCGATCCTCCTTGTTACCTGCTCAAAAAATTCAATCAAGTTAGTCAGATACGACCTTCCATTAACAAATCCATGCTGACTGTTCTTGATTAATCCGTGCCATTCTAAATGATGATTTATGCTGTCCCTCAGAATCGATTCCAATAATTTCCAATCATTTTATTGTTGGAGATTTTTTTAAAAAGCAAATAATTTTTAAAAATATTTTCTTTCTGTCTCTTTTATCTCTCTCTCTTAATCCAATCTTTCTTTCCCTCTCTTTATTTCGCTTTCGTTATCTGATTTGACTATAATTCACTATTCTAACTTACACTTCCTGGTTCAGACTCTGCACTGCTCATTAACGATTCTTCAATCTGATTGGTCAAGGAGATACACAGTTGTTTGCTCTGTTCACACAGGTACCAGATGCCCTGTAGAGGGTGCCACACTGTTTGGATGTTTGGCTGACAGCAACTTGCTGTGCAAAACCCCATAGAAAGTCTATGGGCTTCACCACTCACGGCAAAATCCGGCCCATTAAACTTTGCAGGAAGCAATAAATGAATCTGGCAGAGAGATTTCCCTCAGCTAAAAGGATAAAGCCTCCAGTTTTTGGTGCTGTGGAGACAAGAACGGTTGGCAGTGGTAGAGAGGAGCTTCAAATCGCAATCTTATGCTTGCTACTAAATATTAGGGAGGAGAAGCAAAGAAATCTAAAGCAGAAACCCAGCTGTAGATACTGGAAGCCCAGGGAGAAAGTCAATAAGTAACTTAGGCTCTAAATGCATTCATATTATCTCCTGTTGTATGCTGAAGAACTGGGCAGGAGGTGAAAGTCAAGAAGAGACTGTCAGTTCAGCCTGCATATACGGTAATTGTCCGTGATACAGTTTTTGTTGTGCAGTTTTTGGGTTTATTACCAACAGGCTCATCATAACTCTGGCCCGCATTATAACAAGATATATTCTGACCCTGACCACAAAGAACTTAAGCTTTACTGAGGTGCAGTAGAATGAGCCTTACAGTTCTGTGGAAATTGGTGCCTCCAATCATAAAGCATTTACCCTCTGTGCACTTACTTTTGTGGTGTTCAATTAAATTCAGGCATCGTAGTCAGTTTTTTTGGTAAGATTGCCAGCAGGAAGAACTGAAGAGTGCAGCCGCTTCTTGGGATATATTTTCTTTCTGATCATTGTTGATAATGCTGCAATTTTAGGGTGAGCTGATTGCTTAACTGTATCTGAACTCGAACTTGCTGCTTTCTCTCCATTTCATTAAACTGTCAGTCAGTGACACTCAATCATCCAGCATCCCATAAAGTGACATTTTGTGTCGATAAAATTTTTTTTTATAGATGTTCAACTACTGAGAATTTACAATAGGGAAAAAAAGAATGCCTTTTTAAAATTGAGAAATCCAGGTGAAAGGCTACAGCCTATATTACGTGATACGGTATAGGTTGAAAAGAGTAAGAGTGAAAACAAAATAGGTAGTGGTTAGGTCATACAAGCTTGTGTTTTAACAAGGTGAATCCATGGCCAGGTGTTCCCAATGCAGAGGGAGAAATCACCGGCCCGCAGTGTCTTGATTTTCTGTCTTTTAGGTCAAATGGATAGAAAATTGGACACTGCAGACCCACAGTTTCACGATCGGTGCTTCCTGTGAGCTCCTGACCGTAGAATAGTTTGCAAAAGCCAAGACTGTAGATTCTAAGGAAGAGGGGTGACTGAGAAGTTAGACAATTTTGAGGTGCTGGGAAAGAGAGTTAGCATGGGAGATGGTGCGATGCATCTTGGTTTCAAGCACAATGATGAAGCACTACAGGCAAGGTTTAAGCACACAGCCTATAATTATGGAAAGCACGCACGCACGCACACACACACACACACACACACACACACGCGCACTGCGACTCCATATTTACATTCTACCTACAGTGCAGTAAAGCAATTTAGGGTTGAGTTGAATTTGTTGTAACGAAACACAAACTGGATTTAAGTTTCAAATACGACTAGTAAATGATCAGTTGGTTCCTAATAGTGTGAATTGTTCTCAAGACTGAAATGATTCCAGTATAAAATGGCTCCTTTGTGCAACAGTGTTAGATATTGATTTCAGAATATAGTAGTAATGCAGGTGGGGGAAGGTCTCACCTAAGGACCTGCTCTCTAGGACATCTTCCATGCACCTTACCAGGGCATCAACGTCAGTGTCCTGAAAGAATGAAAACACAGCACAAATGAGTCACGCACAGTACCACAGACAGGCAGCTAGCATGTACCATATAGACCATTGATTACTACAATGCCTTCCATCCATTCTGCTTAACAATGTCTGTTTCCAAAGTCATTACGTTGTCAAAGCTTGTAGACCTATCAGTTAACCTATGAATTATTGCAAACCCCGGGCACTTTGAAAAACATTATTACAATAATATGCTCCATGCTCATTGTAACTTGCAAGCTCTGTGCAGGCATCAGCTTTTTTGAAAAATGCCAATTAGTCTAAAAATATTCATCTCATCCCACTGAGTGGAAGAAAATTCACTCCTAATTATGTCTTCACTTCAATTACTGAAATATTTGATTAAGGGGACAGAGTGTAGGCGTTATTTTATATCTGGCTGCCCATTGCGGAAATATATTAGCAAGCAAAACGTCTTTCCAGAGATGTCATATTTTCTGTAGGTTTCGTTCAGCTGAGCTTTAAACAAAAATAGGATGTAAAGTTAAACCTAATAGATAGATCCGCTTATTCTGAGGACCCATATCTGAGCTTTAAATAAATAAGCACATAAAGAAGCAATAATTGTCAGCCAGTGTTATAACTGGAATTTATAATTACTTCTAAGAAATGAAGTAGAATTGAATAGTAACACAGTTAGACAAAAGAAAGCTTTAGGATAAATTCAGTGGCGTTCCACTGAAACTTGATGAATGGGAGTGTGGTTCACAGATAGGTTACTCAACACTATGGGGTCGATTTTAGCACCCGCGATCGGGCGCGTTCCTGGCGGGGGGGGCCACGAAAATCGGGGATTCCCGGGGCGGGGCGGGAGCCCGTATCCAACCTGCCCACTTCCGGGTTTCCAACTGACGCACTGACATGCATGCGCAGCCCCCGCATGTGGGACTCCCACCGGCAATTAAAGCCGGCAGGGTGCCACTTAAGGTATTTATTTTGGCATTTCAGGTCGTTTACAGACCTGATTAACGAGATATTTTAGGAGGGTTGGGATTTTACAAACAACTGGGACTGTTTCCCGTACTGGGGGAAACATTCCCAGTTCAAATGGACGTGTTGCAGCCATCAGCCTGTGGCAGCTCCAAAGGTCCATTTGACAGGTGGGGGGGGGGGGGGGGAGACCCTCATTCATTGCAGGAGGCCACTCTGTCACTTTGGACAAAGTTTGGCCTCCACCACCCTCCTCCTAACAATAAAATTCACCAACTTGCACACTTACCCCGGGGTCCAGACACATTTACCTACCTTGTGGACCCCCTCAGATGTACATCTTCCGGATGGGGGCCGCCGTAGCCGCAGTCATGGCCTCCTCGGAGGGCGAACAGCATCACCAGCCTCGCCGGCCACGCCGTCTACCTCTGACACGTGGAGCTCCACAACACAGTGCTGTGACACATCCACCTGCACAGCAGGAAGGAGGGCAACGGTAGAAAGAGATGCGTCGCAGAGGGCACTACCCTCGCCACAGGGTCCACAGACCGAAGCTCAGCTTCCTGGATCTCTCTGAGCAGCAGTGCACACGGAGGCTCAGAGTCACTTGACATGTAGTCGTGGACATCTGCAGCCTCCTTGATGCCGAGCTGCACCCGGCTGGCTCGAGCATCATCTTCTTACCTGTAGCTGTCAAAGTCACCACTGCCCTCAATAACTTCTCCTCCGCATCCTTCCAGGGTGCCACTGGGGACATCGCCGACGTCTCTCAGTCATCTGCACAAAAGAGCCCTGCAAATACACCTACACCCACTCTGCAGTGACACAATGGGTGGCATCAGGTGTGGGTCTTCAATGTGATCCTCAGGAAAGGGCATTATTGCACAAACCAGACAAGATTCGCAAAGACGTGGCAGTAGTGGTGCCAATATAATACGTAATGTGAGTTGATCAGAAATTAAATATAAGTGAAAACCATGACAAACCCTCAAACACCCTTGTGCATCCCCTTCATGCTCACGACACGTTTGCCTTACGCTGCCTACTGCACATATGTGATGCATGCCCTGTGGCTGCAGCACAGGTAGTGGCAGGTTGAGTGAGGCTGACTGTGAAAGAGATGCATGAGAGGGTGAGGATGAGATAGAGCCATGAGATTGTATGATGATTGGGTTGAGTGGTAGTGGCGGGATGAGTACTGGCGAGGTGAGTAAGTGCAGGTAAGATGAGGATGAAGTTTGAGTGGGTGTGAGGGGTGATGTGACTGAGTAGTGTTGGCATTGCTGAAGGAGATGTGGGATGGGGGCGGTGATGTGGCAGACGGAGTGTAGGGGAATGAGTAAGTGTACTCACTTTGGCTGACCTACTTAGGTCATTGCAGCACCTCCTGCACTGTATGCAGGTGGGCGATATGTTGGTGGTGCAGGTGACCTCCTCTTCCACCTCGAGCCAGGCCTTCTTGGTGGCAGAGGCAGGCCACTTCCTCCCGCCCGCCGGGGGGAAGATCTCTGTCCTCCCCCTCCTCCTCACCCCATCCTGTAAGAACTGGAGTGAGGCATCATTAAACCTGGGAGCAGCCTTCCCCCTGGGCTGCTCCGTGCTGTAATTTTTCCTATTTCTTGCAGCATCTGTCAGTGGAGGACTGCCCCTTTAAATAGAGCACCTCCAGCTGACAGACCTTACTGTGCATGTGCAGTCCGCCTGACGCGCAGCTCAGCAGCGGGGAACCCGGAACAAGAGGTAAGTGGATCCAATTAGCCTGCGATTGCGCGCGGGGCAGACTGATTTCACCGGGTGCGGAATCACCTCCCGCCCCCGCCGCGAACCCGCCACCCTGGTAATATCGGGCCCTATAGGGTTGTTCTGTGATCTCCCATCCAGTGAAGTGCTGTGCCGGGAACCTCACCCTCTTACTTTTCTATTGCTTCTCCAACCAGTTATAACCCAGCCTGACTTTTTCCTACTCCCATCATGACACTAACTGCTCTTCCTTTCTGCCCCTCTCTTTCTCTCCCCACCCACCCCAACAAATATACAAACCTCTGTCCAGATTTTGGATTGCCAAATATTGACAGGTTTGATACCGAGATACTAACTTGCTACTACTTGCCTGTTCATAGGTTTTGAAAATGGTGCATTCTGTTTCTTCCTCTGATTCCTCAATCTCTAGGTTTTCGTCTGAACAAGATTCAAAATCATCTTCATGATAAAATTCTTCAGCTGCTTCTGGATCTTCAGGGATTTCTGAAACAAGAGATTAAAGCAGTTAACAACCTTTCACATATGTATTCATGATACCTCCTCCCCCCTCCCACCCGAATGAACTTTAAATCCATTAAATTAAGATTTATGTCCAAGGTCTGATATATGGCTTTGGAATGAATAACCAGCCCAAGAAGATATCTCAGTTTTGTTCAACCCAAGTTCACAGAATCCAAACCTGACCTGGCCCAATGAAAGTACTATTCTATCCATCAACTAAACACCAACATGTAAATTTGTTTCGGTATCACACTTATGTATCTTTTCACATTGTCCTTATATATTTTTTAGATATTAATTTTGCTAACAGTTTATGGTTAATTAACCTGCTCTTGTGTGCAGCCAGAATGCATTGCCAGCAGATGGCTCCACTGTTGCAGGATGTCTGGATCCAGAGGTTCTGGGAGATTGTACGATAGGAGCAAACAATGTTTCACTTCACGTTAATTAAGACAAAGTTCTGAGGGTATGCTCTTCCTTCTTGGAATACTAATCTGATGGTGCTAGCTTGTAGCCATATTGATGTCATGGTATTTCCATAAGTATTGAAGAGATGCTTGTTGAAGTGTTGTATAGTAAAAAAAAGAACTTGCATTTAGATAGTGCCTTATAACATCACAGCTACTTAATTACTTTTGAAGTGCAGCCAATTTGTGCACAGCAAGGTCCCACAAACAGCAAATGGAAATAATGACCAGTTAATCTGTTTTTCATAACATTGGCTGAGGGAGAAATATTGGCCAGGGCGTGGGAAGAACTCCCTTCTCTTCTTTGAATATTGCCACAGGATCTTTTACATTCATCTGAACAGGCAAACTGGGCCTCAGTTTAACATATCACCAAAAGACTTCAACTCTAACAATACAGTACTATTTCAGTACTGCACTGAAATGTCAACCTATACTATGGAGCCAAATCCTGGAGCGTAGCTTGAATTCCCCAACCTTCCAACTCAGAGGCAAGATTGCTACTAATTGAGCCAAGCCAGTTTTTAATCTAAATTTCTTATGATCCCTTTTGTTTTGCAGTTATCAGCTTTTTCACAACTATTTTTCCTTACTAGACTTTCAATAAGCTGTGTATATATTGATTGAATGTCTATCATTTGGTTTTTAGAGCATAAATGTAATTGTCCTGCCATGTTGTACCAATATTGCATTACCTCTGTATTGTTATTAAAACCTTTAATTTATTTCTGAAGAATACGTACATACATATATTGATAAGACGAAGAAAATCTGACCTTGTTTTCTTTACCTGGGTCAGTTGCAAAGGCCAAGTTTTGAATGGAGGTTGAGAGGCGTTTGGTAGGGGTTTTCAACCTGGCATCATGCTCATCCCTACTAATGCTAATAGGTAATTTAAATAACACTATTCCTTACCATACCTAATTAATAATGCTTGTAGATGAGAACATTTACACCGTACACACATGTTTGGAGTACTTTGTTTCCCATCCTGGCCTAAATTTCGACCATTTGCTTGATTATTGTGGTTGAGGTCAGGTTTTTTTTTAATTCATTCATGGGATGTATACATCGCTGGCAAGGTCAGCATTTTGGTTTTGGTAATAGGGCATTATAAGAATTTCCGTCCTGATTGCTGTCCAATTACAGCGTACACACTATCATGTTAAAGTAGAAGGTAAGGTTCGATTGTTTTCTGGGCTGGCTGAAGGGCATTTGTCCTGGAAAGTCAGTCTCTGGAAAGTTTTTTTCTATGTTTTCGGAAAAACCCAGTGGAGACTGAACAAAAAAAAATGGCTTGTAACTTGGTCTGAAAACTGAGTAGACACTTTGATAATGGTGATAGGAGATACCTTTTGGCTTTTGTCACAGAGAACATCCACTCTGCTGTATGATGGAGGAGCCTTTTGAATTGGAATTTTAACAAAACAAAATATACATTTTTAAAAACTACATGATATTTATCCAGGGTTAACTATCACGATTTAATGATTCGCTCCCAGTTTATAATGTTTTGAAAACAAGTTATCACTTGAAAAGCAATGCAACAAAGCAACAAATTATCACTTTCCTCAAGAATATGTCAATCCCACTGGAAAGCACTGTCAGAACACAGTAAAACCTTGAAAGACATAACACACAGAACATGAAAAAAAGTGATTTAATCCATAAAGCCTGTTCCTTCTACAGATTATGGGGGTAATTCTGACTTTGGGTGATGGTGTAAAACGAACAATATCAGATCAGCCGCCCGTTAAAGGTTTCTGCCGATTTTCATTTCCATTGAAGTCAATCGGGAGAGATGTATAACGGGCGGCTGAATCGATATCACTTGTTTCACACTATTGCCCAAAGTCAGAATTAGCTATGTGTAATCACACTACAGTGGACTGTGCCAAATCCATTTTAATCTATGAGAAAAGCTTCTGCAATATTTTCTTCCCCACCGCCCCACAAAAAAAGATAAAACAGCAGAGCAGAGCAGAAATTCCATCCAACTTCAAATCATACATTATTTATGCCTGTGTGGTTGATTTCCTTGGTGTGACATTTCTAAGGTCCTTGCAGCTCAGGAACTGTGATATAATATTTGATTGTGTATCTGTACTTGTAATCTTTGATCCTGTTCCTAGCTAGGTATTTATCCAGCTCTTTGTTATACATGTTAATTAACACAGCATTAAGTGCTCTCACTGGGAGTTTATTCCACACAGCCAACATTCTTGTGGCTTTGTTCAACTATATTGCCCTTGGAGCATTTGAACCATCTGTCACAGATGTCTACATCACTTAAAATTTTAAAAATTGGTCCTTACAATACAACTGCTGCTGTGCTTGCCAACCAAAAATAATAATCGCTGCAGAATGATATCAATAATGTTTGATGTAGGTTAGCAAATGATAAACAGTGGGATATAAGGTAAGCAGAAAGACAGGACACAATAAACAAAAAAAACCTGGAAAAAAACAGACAGGAGCAAGTACAGAATTAACCTCTCAGCCACATAATTGGTTCAGCTTTCAATAATTACAGTTATAGGGTCAGTTCCAGTGTTTGAACAAAAACATTTCTATCAAATGATAGTAATGTGCAGGTTAAATGACCACAATTTCCTCTGTGGAATTCTTCCTTCAATTACAACTCCTTTAATTAATGCCAAATCCTCCTGTGTGCATAATGTTTTGCTGAGTTTATTAACAGACATCTAGGAATACTAGATAATGACTCCTGCTGGTTAAGTTTCACACTGTATTCGTAGTTTATAGTTTCATAGTATGATACAGCACAGAAGGAGGCCATTCGGCCCATCATGCCTGCGTGGGCTGTTTGAAAGAGCTATCCAGTTAGTCCCATTCCCCTACTCTTTCTCCATGGCCCTGTAAATCTGTAAATGTTTTCCCCTCAAGTATTTATCCAATTCCCTTTGGAAAGTTATTATTGAATCTGCTTCCACCATCCTTTCAGACAGTGCATTCCAGATCATAACAACTCGCTGCGTAAAATAATGTTTCCTCATGTTGCTTCTGGTTCTTTTCCCAATCATCTTAAATCTGTGCCCTGTGACCCTTCTGCCACTTGAAACAGTTTCTCCTTATTTACTCTATCAAAACCGTTCATGATTTTGAACACCTCTGTCAAATCTCCTGTTAACCTTCTCTGCTCTAAGGAGAACAACCCCAGCTTTTCCAGTCTCTCCACAAAACTGAAGTCCCTCATCCCTGGTACCATTCTAGTAAATCTCTTTTGCACCCTCTCTATGGCCTTGATATCCTTCCTAAAGTGTTGTGCCCAGAATTGAACACAATGCTCCAGCTGAGGCCTAAGCAGGGTTTTTTAAAGGTTCAGCATAACTTCCTTGGTTTTGTACTCTATGCCTCTATTAATAAAGCCATATTCTTTTTTAACAGCCTTCTCAACTTGTCCTGCCATGTCCAGAGATTTGTGCATATTCACCCCCAGGTCTCTCTGTTCCTGCACCCCCTTTAAAATTGTACTATTTAGTTTATATTGCCGCTCCTCATTCTTCCTACCAAAATGTATCACTTAACATTTCTCTGCATTAAATTTCATCTGCCATGTGTCTGCCCATTTCACCAGTCTGCCTCCTGAAGTCTGTTACTATCCTCTACATTGTTTACTACATTTCCGAGTTTCGTATCATCTGCAAACTTTAATTTTGCTAACAAGTCTATTATGTGGTACTTTATCAAATGCCTTTTGAACAACTGCACTACCTTCACAACCCTTTCCATTACATCATCAAAGAACTCAATCAAGTTAGTCAAATACGATTTTCCTTTAACAAATCCGTGCTGACTTTCATTTATCAGTCTATACTTTTCCAAGTGCCAATTAATTTTATCCTGGATTATTGTCTCTAAAAGTTTCCCCATCACCAACGTTAGGCTGACTGGCCTGTAATTGCCTGGTTTATCCCTCTCCACTTTTTTGAACAGGGATGTAACATTTGCATTCCTCCCGCCCTCTGGCACCGCCCCCATATCGAAGGAGGATTGGAACATTGTGGCCAGAGCCTCCGCAATTTCTACCCTTACTTCCCTCAGCAATCTACGGTGTATTCCATCTGGACCGGGTGATTTTTCTACTTTGAGTACTGCCAATCTTTTAAGTACCTCCTCTCTATCTATTTTTATCCTATCCAATATTGCTACTACCTCCTCCTTTACTGCTACTTGGCAGCATCCTCTTCTCTAGTGAAGACCGATGCGAAATATTCATTTAGTAACTCAGCCAAGCCCTATGCCTCCACAAAAGCCCCACCCTTCCTTTGACTACCCTTTTACTATTTATATGTTTATAAAAGACCTTTGGTTTCATTTTTATGTTAGCCGCTACTCTATTCTCGGACTCTCTCTTTGCCCTTCTTATTCCCTTTTTTAGAACTCCCCTGTACTTTTTGCATTCAGCCTGTTTCTCCACTGTATTATGAACTTTACATTTGTCACAAGCCTCCTTTTTCTGTTTCATTTTAATCTCTATATCTTTAGTCATCTGGGGAGCTCTAGCTTTGGATGCCCTACCTTTCCCCTTCATGGGATTGTGTCGAATCTGTACCCGAACCATCTCCTCTTTGAAGGCCTCCCATTGTTCAATTACTGTTTTGCCGACCAATTTTTGATTCCAATCCACCTGGGCAAGATCCCTTTTTTACTCATTGAAATTAGCCCTCCTCCAATTAAGTATTTTTACGCTTGATTTTTCCATGTCCTTTTCCAAAACTATTGTAAACCTAATGATATTATGATCACTGTTCCCCAAATGCTCCCCCACTGAAACATGCTCCACTTGCCCCATTTCATTATCCAGAACTAGATCCAGCACTTCCTTCCTCTTGGGCTGGAAACACAATGATCTAGAAAGTTCTCTTAGTACACATTTCAGCAATTCCTCCCCCTCTTTGCTCTTTACACTGTTACTATCCCAATCTATATTGGGATAATTGAAGTCCCCCATTATCACTATTCTATAGTTCTTGCATCTTTCTGTAATTTGGCTGGAAATTGGTTCCTCTATCCCCTTCCCACTATTTGGTGGCCTATAGTAGGAACATAGGAACAGGTGTAGGCCATTCAGCCCCTCGTGCCTGCTCCGCCATTTGATAAGATCATGGCTGATCTGTGATCTAACTCCATA
Organism: Heptranchias perlo; assembly: GCF_035084215.1. NCBI lineage: Eukaryota > Metazoa > Chordata > Chondrichthyes > Hexanchiformes > Hexanchidae > Heptranchias > Heptranchias perlo. The sequence goes on from NC_090326.1 coordinate 47,227,762, forward strand.
TACCTGCCTTTGGCCCATATCTCTTAATACCTTTGGTTGCCAAAAAGCTATCTATCTCACATTTAAATTTAGCAATTGAGCTAGTTTCAATTGCCGTTTGCGGAAGAGAGTTCCAAACTTCTACAACCCTTTGTGTGTAGAAATGTTTTCTAATCTCACTCCTGAAAGGTCTGGCTCTAATTTTTAGACTGTGCCCCCTACTCCTAAAATCCCCAACCAGCAGAAATAGTTTCTCTCTATCCACCCTATCTGTTCCCCCTAATATCTTATAAACTTCGATCAGATCACCCCTTAACCTTCGAAACTCTAGAGAATACAACCCCAATTTGTGTAATCTCTCCTCGTAACTTAACCCTTGAAGTCCGGGTATCATTCTAGTAAACCTACGCTGCACTCCCTCCAAGGCCAATATGTCCTTCCGAAGGTGCGGGCCCAGAACTGCTCACAGTACTCCAGGTGCGGTCTAACCAGGGTTTTGTATAGCTGCAGCATAACTTCTGCCCCCTTGTACTCTAGTCCTCTAGATATAAAGGCCAACATTCCATTTGCCGTCTTGATTATTTTCTGCACCTGTTCATGATACTTCAATGATCTATGTACCTGAACCCCTAAGTCCCTTTGGACATCCACTGTTTTTAACTTTTTACCATTTAGAAAGTACCCTGTTCTATCCTTTTTTGATCCAAAGTGGATGACCTCACATTTGCCTACATTGAATTCCATTTGCCACAGTTTTGCCCACTCACCTAATCTATCAATATCCCTTTGTAATTTTATGTTTTCATCTACACTGCTTACAATGCCACCAATCTTTGTGTCATCGGCAAACTTAGACATGAGACTTTCTATGCCTTCATCTAAGTCGTTAATAAATATTGTGAATAATTGAGGCCCCAAGACAAATCCCTGCGGGACTCCACTAGTCACATCCTGCCAATGTGAGTACCTTCCCATTATCCCTACTCTCTGTCGCCTTTCGCTCAGCCAACTTCCTAACCAAGTCCGTACTTTTCCCTCAATTCCATGGGCTTCTATCTTAGCTAACAGTCTCTTATGTGGGACCTTATCAAATGCCTTCTGGCAGTCCATATAAATAACATCCATTGACATTCCCCTTCCACTACTTTAGTCACCTCTTCAAAAAATTCAATCAGGTTTGTCAGGCACGACCGACCTTTCACAAATCCATGCTGGCTCTCTCTGATTAACTGAAAATTCTCGAGGTGTTCAGTCACCCTATCCTTAATTATAGACTCAGTAGCCTAATAGTTCATCTATTGTTCCTTAATTCTAACTAAATAGATTCTGTCTTTGACCCCTCAACTACATCATCCCTTTCCAGTGCTATAATAGTTTATTTGATCAATAATGCCACCATGCCCCACCCCCCCCCAAATTTCTTTCCTTCCTTATCTTTCCTGAATATCTTATAGCCAGGAATATTAAGTACCCAATCCTCCCCTTCCTTGATCCAGGTATGTAATTGTCACTATATCATAGTCCCATGTGGCGACTTGAGCCTGCAGCTCACCAACCTTATTTACCACGCTACATGCATTTACGCACATGCACTCCAAACTCATCTTAGACTGCCTCGCATTTGCCACCTATTTGGTCCGTCCTATTTCTGAACTATTCTTTACTCTAGTGCCACTGGTCCCTCCCAGTCCTCTGTGCACCTTGTTTCTCCTCTCTAATGTTTCATCCTGATGCCCATCCCCTTGCCAAATTAGATTAAACCCTCCTCCACAGCACTAGTTAATCTCCCCACGAGGACATTTGTCCCAGCTCTGTTGAGGTGCAACCCGTCCATTGAACAGATTCCTTCTGCCTCAGAACTGGTCCCAATGCCCCAGGAATCTGAAGCCTTCCTTCCTGCACCATTTCTCCAGCCACGCATTAATCTGCCTTATCCTACTATTCCTATACTCACTAGTGCGTGGCACTGGGAGTAATCTAGAGATTACTACGCTTGAGGTCCTGCTTTTTAACTTCCTCCTTAGCTCCTGAAACTCTGACTGTAGGATCTCAATCCTTTTCCTTCCAATGTCATTGGTTCCCACATGGACCACGACTTCTGGCTGTTCTCTTTCCTCCCTCAAAATGTTCTGCACCCTCTCAGTGATGTCCTTTACCCTGGCACCAGGGACGCAACACATCATGTGGGACCACATCGGTGGTTGCAGAAACGCCTGTCTATCGCCCTGACTATTGAATCCCCTATAACCGCTGCATTCCTACATTTCCCTGTGCAGTCCTTTGCCCCATGGTGCCATGCTCCGGGCTGCACTCCTTCGAGGTGTCATCACCCTCACCGGTATTTAATACTGAAAACCAAATTAGATTAAACCCTCCCCCGCAGCACTAGTTAACCTCCCCACGAGGACATTTGTCCCAGCTCTGTCAAGGTGCAACCCGTCCATTGAACAGATCCCTTCTGCCTCAGGAAGGGTCCCAATGCCCCAGGAATCTGAAGCTCTCCTTCCTGCACCATTTCTCCAGCCACGCATTATTAATTTAATCTAATAAAGAAGCAACACACTTCTGGAGGATTCTGCTGCCTCTTCCTACCCTGTCAGATGACCACCCATTTACTGTCCTTAATAAGTGTTCTGGTTTGATACTGTGGGAATTATAGTCTTATCCTTAAAAAAAGTGTAATACAAATGTTTCTAATTAACAGAGAATGTAACAGGCTGTGTGCTTGGATATTGAGGCTTAAAAATACATAGTAATGAACTGAGGCATAATATTTGAAGCTAAAGTAAAGGTCTTTAAGTTGAAGTGAGCTGGTGGGTATCCCCTCCCCCTGCCTCTCCATTTTACATATTCAAGTCTATACTGAATAGATATGAATAACTTAATGGTAACATTGACTTGAAAAATACTCGAGGGATGGTAATTTCTTTACTTCCTTCTTTTGATAGCTGCTTTTATGAGTTAAACTTATCTTCATTAAAAAACATCTGACTGGAAAACCAGTAGGGAAATAATTAAGCAGGAACAAAATGACCTTCTGGTTAAAAAACAGCAATTTTCCTGATTTCTTCTTCTGGTCAATGTCGAGTATGTCGAGCAATTCAACTTGATTTACTGAATACAAAATTATACAATGTCTTTTTGTGTGCTAACAATTGCAAATTCAGCATTCCAGCTCTAGCCACTCGACTCAGTTTGTAAGCTTTTATATTACCTGCTGTTCAGACTGCCATATTCACCAAGATAACCTCAGGTACCACATATAATTAAAAATCTTGCACTTAGCACGTCCATCAAAGGCGTTACATTGCAGAGTGTCATACTTCAGGGCATCACTTCCCCTGAGACAAAAAGTAATAATTGGCTGAAATAAGGGCTTATCTGTTAAATCACAATTTAATCTGTGATTAAATGCAAATGCATAAAAATCAGTTTGTTTCAAGGGGCACCAGTGAGGAACAAATAAACTGCGGAAAACTGAGGAATCGAGTATCTCCCTTTTTTTTGTAAGTTACCAATCCCGAAGTGGCATTAGTAGGAAACACAAACCTAAACTAACAAACTGAAGCTAGCAGTCAAACTGTTCCAAACATTTGTAAATTTGTGAGTGCCCATTTTGAATTTTTCCTCCACCTTTAAATATTCACAGATAAAAGTAACATTTAGAACATAACCCATAAAAAATGTTTCAATTCTGAATAAAATCCTTATTCCATTCACAGAGTTGCTTGTACGTTGATTTAACTCCTGGAAAAAGCTTTTCTCCTGGGTTGAGAGCAATGGACTCAATTTGGAGTACTTAGCTGGAGCTGCAATAATTGGGTTAGGCACTGTTTACCTTGTTTTCCCTCCTGCAAATGTGTCCGACAATCGCCCAACTCAACCCACTCAGATCTCTTCCCGGCCTCCCTGACCCACTCAAAGGCATTCCCAGCACCCCCCCACCTCTGACCCTGAGGAGAGCAAACACAGATTAGGTGACCGCATTGCCAAACACCTCTGTCCTGCCCCATTCTTACTCTGAGTCTTTGGCCTCGATATTTATGGGGAGGTGGGGAGGGTGCGAGGGAGCCCAGTTGCGGGAGGTGGGGGGGATACCTGGAAAGCCCGGGGACGAGGAGGCCCTGCCAATATTAACAGCAGGACCTCATTATCATTTCCTTTTTCCATCTCCTGCCCGGCAGTCAGCCAGATTGACAGGCTGGCCGGCTGCCAGTTGGAAAACCAGTGGCAGGAGGTCGCAGTTGGGGACCCTTGGGGACAGTCACCGGCAATCGGGGGAGAGATCGGGACTTGGTGGTGGGTGATCAGAGCCAGGTAAGCAGGAGGAAGGGAGGGATCGAGGCTCGGGGTCAGAGCTTGATGGTGGGATGGTGGGGGGAGCGGTGGTCAGATCCCGGCAATCGGAATGGAGGGAGGGAGAAATCGGGTCCCGGGGTCGAAGATTAGTGGAGGAGAGGGGTCACCGATCGTGGCAGCGAGGAGAGGTGTGATCGGCAGAAGGGAGGTCGAAGGTTTGCTTGACAGGCCGGGGGGAGCAAAATGGGGATTCAAAATGGGGAGGGGCAGCCTATACCCTTGGTCTTGGCCTGTTTTATTCTATTCCTCAGCTGCTGGATACTGTTCCAATTTGCCAGTTACTTCTGTTTCCATTTCTTATTTGCCTTAGCCATTCCTCTACCCACCCCCGTCTCCTCCAGCTAATCACACATTTTTGGCTTCTCTTAAATGTCTCCAATTTATTTCATTATGGTCCTTCCTATTGTCTCATGTTGATATAATTTTGGCCAAGTAACTATCTCCTGTTTTCCATTTATCTCTTGTGTATTTTTTCCCTCCTCCTTCCCATTGTAATGTTCCTATTTTTGTCAGTTCTGATGAAATGTTGGCCCACAATTTGCTGTAGCAGGGCAATGAACGGTGCCCGCCATTATTTAGACTTGTCCTTGCCCGTTTAATCTCCATGAGATTTTGCTGGAATTGCAAGATGGAAACTACGGGGCATTGGGGATCTGAGTAAAATGTCAAATCAGGTACAGAAAAGAAATAAAGAGAGGGAAAGAAAGATTGGATTAAGAGAGAGAGAAAAACGAGACAGAAAGGAAAAGTAAAAAACAAATTTTAATTTTATAAAAATCTCCAATAACAATTAAAACCTGAAGGAATGAGACTCCACACTTGTAATAGTTAATTATCAGTGCCAGAGAGGTTGACTGGCAGTAATTATCACGTCTTTAAAAGGGTACTTAGACTTGAAATGAATTGACTTATCTTTCTGTGGTGAGTTTAGTTCATGTCTACTGCGTAAATACAGCAACTTCACGCCATTCAATGCATTTCAATGGTGAGGCAGCCAGCGAGATACCATTTTCGCAAAGCTAATAACAGAGCGAAGCATTTCAGACAGCAACTTTTGGATTTCCATGTAGAACCACGCATCTGCCCCTCGCCTGATGTTGCTGTAGCTTTTGCGCCATTAGCCTCACCGTTATTTTAGCAGCAAATTCTGGGCCAATATCTGTTCTCTCCACAGATGCTGTTTGACCTGCTGTTCCCAGCATTTTCTGTTTTTGTGCAGGTTTCCAACTTCTGCAGTATTTTGCATTCCACTCCTCCCATACCTCAGCCACCCCCCTCGGTACATATTCCAGCTTCCTCAGTGTCCTATGTTCCCAGTACCTCCAGCCCTGCCGCTGACTGCCCCCAAACCCTCCAGTCCTCTCTGTTTTCAGACTCCACTAGTATCTGCCCTCTCTCCTGCAAGTGCTCCCAGGCCTCACACCCAACGAGAGTCAGGGCTGCCCCAGAGCCCAGCCACCCCAAAGCCTTCCCAGTCTCAGGAGTTCAATTCCATTGACTGCTCCTGGACCTCAGCCCTCCCACACTCCATCCTCCAATATTTCTCCCAGATCCAGCCTTCCCTCATTCTCCAATCCATCGCAGGTCAAGGCCTCCTCATGCCCTCCTGACCTAACTCTCAGCTCTTAACCACCTACTCTACCGCAGCTCTCTGAGAGAGGATAGCTCTATCCAGTATTTGCTGCCTCCCATTTTCATGTATATTACAGGCCTTAAAAAAGGTAGAGCTAGATTGGGAACATCAGTGATGGAACGTGCATGGGAACCACACAGAGACTTTGGTGGTAAACAAAAAAGCGAGGAGACTTACAAAAAGAGCGAGACAGAAAGAGTGGAAAAGGGTTGGACAGAGTGACACAGACACAATGGTCTCAATATTGACACCCCCAAGACGGGTGGGAGAGGGTGGGGGAGTGGGGGGAGGTTAAACCGTAAAGTGCATGAAACGTGACCCTAACCCGCCGTGCACGCGCCCGTTTTTACGGTGGCGGGTTTCATGGTGTCCGAGTGGCCCGCCGTGGAGAGGTGGGTACTTCATTAACATATTTAAATTGGGCTCCCACAGTGCAATGGGAGCCCGATTTAAAATTCTCCGCTGCTGCTCGTGTTTCCCAGGGCTCGGGAAACCCGGCAGTGAAAGGGAGGCGGGAGCTGCCGACTCCAACACTCGTTGTGGACCAGGAGGAGCAGGAGTGCTCCCCCCAACCCCTCAAAGAAGCCTTCGGCCTCCCCTCTGCTGAATTCGGCCTCTCTCTCCTCCCTCCCGATCGCAGTCTCTCTCTCCCCTCCCGATCGCGGCCTCCCGCAGCTGATGCTCCCTCCTGGCCGCCGGCCAGGCTGTCCATTTGCCTGGTTGCCGAGCGGGAAACAGATCCAAAAAACTTTAATGAGGTCCTGCCGTTAAGTTCGGCAGGACCTCCGCACCCCGGCCTTGTCGGGTTCTTCAGCCGCTTACTGCCTTCCCTGCATCCTCACCGCCTCCCTGTAAATATCGGGGCCAATGTGAAAAATGTGTGACGGTCATACAGAGAGAAAAGTGTCATAAAAATAATTATTAAGTGGAAAAGATGCAGTGAGATGGTTACAGAAACAGATATATAAGGAGTAATTTTATAACACTGTACCCTCCCCCCCACCCCCCTCCCCCCCAACTCAGGTGGATGAGGCCCATGCCAGAAGCACAATTTCGTAAACTTACCCCTATAAATTGTTTTGCCCATGCAGTGTCACGGGGAGGATCAACTATATTACAATAAAGTTGTGTGCTACACCGTATAACACTCCTGTCATTATAAAATATTGCATATCCTTCCATAACCAGCATAGGTAGTGGAACAAGAAACCTTAATGGGTTTCAAGAAGGAACTAGACAGCTTCATAACAGCAAATGGGATTCAGAGTTATTAGTAATGCACCAAGGGCACACTATGGGTAGGAGGCTAGAGGGGCAGAAGGTCTCCTCTTGCCTAAAACTGTTATTATGTACTGGATACCTAAGAAATGGGGCCCCACGATTTTAGCAGTGGGACCAACGCTTCTGCAGATTGGATGCCGAAACGGGCGCAACCCATACCAATTTCTACCCCAGTGTCTTGCATACACTGGTACAAGTGATCATGAGGGACACACTGGTTTTACTGCAATCATACACAAGAGTTGGATCTTCTAAAACAAACTCACCAAGGTCACCTATGCTGAGTTGCTATACAGTGACAAATTCACTTGACCTATTTGTCAAATGGATTTTTAATATATTTTTAGCAACTTGTTCTTTTAGTTGGTCAGTGCATTAACAGGGGTTGGATCATACTTCACGCTAATGATAAATGTTGGTATTGCAGCAAGAATATTGTGATAGGCAGGGAAGGTGTGCCATCCTTCTAAAAATAAATATCCTCAGAAGGTGTTGCATTCCAACAATTGATTAACTTTGTAGATAATAGCTTCACAAAGATAAATATCGATAAGGGAGGCCATTCAGTCCATCTAGCTCATCCTTCCATAGAAATTTAGGATTCCCCCATTCATTGATCATAGGAACATAGGGGCCATTCAGTCCCTTTGGCCTATTCAATTAGATGATGGCTGATCTGTACTCTAATCCATTTACCCGACTTTGCTCCATATCTCTGGATACCCTTACTTGACAAAAACTTATTGATCTCAGTCTTGAAAATTTCATTGTCCCAGCATCCACAGCCTTTTAGGAGAGGGAGTTCAAGATTCCTACTACTCTTTGTGTGAAAAAGTATTTCCTGATTTCACTCCTAAATGGCCTAGCTCTAATTTTAAGATTACGCCCCTTTTTTCTGGATTCTCCCAACAGAGAAAATAGTTTCTCTGTATCTACCCTATCCAATCCCATTATCATTTTAAAGACCTCGATTAGCTCTCCGCTCAACTTTCTAAACTCAAGGAATAGTAGCCAAATTTATGCAACCTGGCCTCATAATTTAACCCTTTAAGCCCTGGTATCATTCTGCTGAATATCCATTGTACCCCCTTGAAGGCCGATATATCTGTCCTGAGGTGTGATGCCCAAAACTAAACGCAGTACTTCAGATGGGGTCTAACCAACGCTCTAAACAACTGAAGCATCACTTCTTCCCCTTTGTATTCCAGCCCTCTTGAGATAAAGACAAACATTCTATTAGCCTTTTATTAATTAATTTTTGTACCTTTCACTTTAGCTCTTGAACGCCTCCAGAGTTTTTGCCTTCCCTTACCTCTAAATCCATTCCAGATACGATCATTTTCACAAATGAAATGCTTCCTAATTTCAATCCTGAACTTGCCTTTTACCAATTTATATCCATGTTCTCCCACCTCCAATCTGCATTTGTGGTTTAATTTGAAATAGTGCTCACAATTAAGTTTTTCTCTTCCTTTTAGCATCATATACCTCTGTAAAGGTACCTTCTCATTTCCCTCCTTTCAAGGCTGAAGAGTCTGAGTTTTCTAACCTTTCCTTATAACTCAGTCCTCTGACAGTAAGGACCACCCTCTAGGCCTTTCTTTGCATTGCTCTTAGGGGTTTAATGTTTCCTTTTTTGCCTTAGTGATCAGAATGGAATGCAGTACTCAAGGTGTGGTCTGACGAGAGCAATAGGCAGCCCTCAGATTTATGTTCAACAGGTCTGGTAATATAGCTTACTATTCTGTTTGTCTTGTTGATTGCTATTCTGCAATAACTGGACTCGGTCGCTGTTAAGTCTACTATCATTCCTCAATCTCTTTTAGCCTCTCTTGCTGCTAGTTCATTAAATAGCCCCCCAATTCCTTTCTTCCAACGTGTAAGGCCATGCTCTGTTTCTGTATTGAATTTCATGTTCCATAGTTATGCCCACTTGCAAATATTGTCTAGATCTTTCTGTAACTCCATGGCTATTGCATCACACTCTGCTGCTGCCTTCCAATTTGGTAATATCTACAATTTGACCAACTTACTTTGTGTTTCTGAATCCAAATTGTTTGTCTAGATCAGAAACAGTAGAGAACCCAACAACGATCCCCGAGGCACTCCATTCACTGCACCACTCCCTGCTTCCTCTTTTTGACCCAATTCCTTATAAACTTCCAAATATTGGGCTAGAATTTGCTGAAAAAATAATGGCCTGTGAACGATGCACACCGTTATTAATGTGCAAATCAGCCAGCAACTTGTGACGAGGAAGAGATCCCCTGTGAATTGTGAATCGCCACAAGTTGCTAGACGATTTGCACCACTCTGCCATTAGCTTCACAAAAACGGCATCTTGCCCTTAACCTCCCTGTCAGTTTCATGAAGTTGCTGCATTTGCACATTAACTGCCCGTTAAACTCGTTACAGAAAATTAAGTCTAGTAATTAATAGCGTAAGAACCCTTTTAACGACATGATGGCTCAGAACTTACTTATCTTGGACGCCGCTCCATTATGGCGTCCATCCCAACCACCGTCGAATCCATCGGAGCAAGTTCGCGAATGCACACATGCACATTAAAACCCGGAAATCGCGAACTTGCTCTGATTGGTTCAACAACGTTTTGACAGTCCCGAATTAAAGGGCCAACCATGCCACAATCAAAACAATCAAACACAATCACCAAACAATGGCAAACTTACCCATCTGTACAGCTGGAACGAAGATACTTACCCCACGAGTAGGTATGCTTGAAAATACCAGCCCTACACTATTTTTTAAAAGCGCAGAGACTTATAATGACTGCAAAACAACAAAAAATTAAATTTTAAAAATGTGGAATGTCTAATTATTCGTATTTTAATATTTTTTGATCATTAAAAAAATTATTAAAAAATAAAAATTCTATTTTTTTTAACTTTTAATTTCTGTATGTTTCAGTACATTATAAATCATTTCCTTGCCTTTTTATAATAAGGTACGTTGTTATGTTAATTTTTTATTTAGACTAACATAGGGAATGTCACTTTAAATGAATGAGTATTACTTGCCTACTTGTGGGCGGGGCTTCCATTCTCACAGTCTTTGCATGTGCACATGGCCCTGCACTGATCTCGCAACGCACCACTGGAGAAGATTTCAAAATTAGGCAAATGTGCGTCGTGGCCTACGCAGTGAGTATATTCGTATTTTTTATCCGCAGGATGTGGGGGGAGCCTTGCCATGCCAGTCAGTGCAAGTTCCGGCCTATTAATTGTTAATGACTGCCAATCAACCTCTCTGGCCTAGAATGTGAACAATTAAAAGTGTGGAGTCTCATTCCTTCAGTATGTGAATTGTTATTGAAGATTTTAAAAATGTCAAATTTTTAATTTTTTTCTTAATTTTCCTTTGTGTCTCTTTTCTTTCTCTCTCTTAATCCAATCTTTCTTGCCCTCTTTTTATTTCTCTTTCTGTACCTGATTTGACATTGAAATCACCCACTCTAATTCACCCTTCTCAGTCCTTGCTCTGTTTATTTCTTAATCCTTAAATCTCATTGGATAAGGAGATAGATTGTTGGTCCCGTCGTTCACCGAGGACCCAGATGCCCCATTGCCCTCACTACACTGTTATCAGCTCGCACTTCCAGCAACATACAGGGCAAAACATTTTGATCTGAAGGGTGCGAGATGCCCGCTCCAGCAAATTCTGGCCCATTACATAGGCTGGTATTTATTGAGTGATCTTCAAATAGGCAATCCTCAAATTTGTTCTTAAAGATCAATTCCATTATTTTGCCATTTGCTGATTCTGATGAAAAAAAATCAGGAAAGGCTGAAGAGGCTGGGCTCTTTTCTCTAGAAAAGAGAAGGCTCAGGGACGACCTGATAGAGGATTTTAAGATAATGATAGAGTAGATGTAGAAAAAATGTTTCCACTTGTGGGGGAGACCAAAACTAGAGGTCATAAATATAAAATAGTCGCTAACAAATCCAATAGGGAATTCAGGAGAAACTTCTTTACCTAAAGAGCGGTAAGAATGTGGAACGCGCTACCACAAGGCGTAATTGAGGCAAATAGCATAGATACATTTAAGGGGAAGCTAGATAAGTACATGAGGGAGAAAGGAACAGAAGGGTATGCTGATAGGGTTGGATGAAGTAGGGAGCGAGGAGGCTTGTGTGGAGCATAAACGCCGGCATAGACCAGTTGGGCTGAATGGCCTATTTCTGTGCTGTTGTTTCGATGTAATTCAATGTAATACTCCACCTTTGCTAAAGGACATCTTTCATCACAGATCCACAAAAAGAAAGAGAAGAACAGCTTAAAAAATTACATTCTTAATAAATTAACAGTAAAGTTGAAAATTAAACCTTGGGGGCTAGAAATTGGGCCGTTTAGTGCCCATTGTTTCGGTGCTACACGGCCTTCCGAACATCCAAGAAGGCATCTTGGATGCGCATGCCAGATACCATCTTGGTAAAGGGTTTAGCACATGCACAAATAACAAACGCCAGCAGCATGTAAAGTAGGGAGAATATTCATTTGATCAGTGTGCAACGCTGATTTAAACTGATAGACACCATTTTGGGACTCAACTCAACACAGTCTTAACCCAGACCATCTGACCCTGTCTTGGAGTGCCTAAAGGACCCATCACCAGCACTATTTAAAGGGACCATCCAGGATTTACAGGTTAGTTGATGGATTATTGCTTCTGGCTGCTGTTGCATTTGTAACTGTTTTTGGAGGTCTCCTATGCTTGAATACTAGGACGCGGGGACATAGCCCAACATTCAGAGCCAGGACGTGCAGGAGTGAAGTTAGGAAATGCTTCTACACGCAAAGGGTGGGAAAAGTTTGAAATGTTCTTCTGCAAACGGCAGTTGATGCTAGCTCAAATGTGAATTTTAAATCTGAGATTGATAGATTTCTGTGAACCAAGGGTATTAAGGGATATGGGGCTAAGGAGAGTATATGGAGCTAGGTCACAGATCAACCGTGATCTTATTGAATGGTGGAACAGGCTCGACGGGCTAAATGCCACTGCCTATTGCTGCCTTCTGTTATGCACCACCTTCTCCTGCAAGAAAGCAGGACATGTGCCTGTCATGGTTGAATAGCTGCCAGTGTGCGTGGCCTGTGAGTTGTGGGTGTGCGGCTTGCAACAATGGTAATGTGTGAGGATGAGAGGAAGCATCTGATTGGAAGAGTTGAGTACTGATTGAAAGAATTTGTTGGTATGTGGGTGATGGGGGGGTGTAGTGCGTGGAGCAGTGGATGCGGCTAGTGGTGCAGTTGGTAGGTGACGCCACTTGACAGTTGACCTCATTCACCTTGACCACTCGTGTCAAAGCATTGAACTTCTTCCTGTACTGCGTCCATGTTCGTGGTGCTATGTGCCTAACATTGAATTCGTCCCCTGTTGCCTCCCACTGCCTTTTGAGCATATGTCTGGCGGGCCTCTTGGGGCTCCCCCTGCTGGTGAAAAGTGCGAATGTTCTTGAATCCTCGTGTCAACGCCGATTTGCAACGCTGCTTGCAGTAAGTCCTGAAGCCGGACGAATGTCTCGTCCTGTGTGCGCAGGAAGCACCAGGTGCAGCTTAGTCGCGGATCGCGGTACCACACCCAGTTAATGGCCTAATCCAATTTAACCCCCATAATCTTTTAGGCATCTTATAAAATGATTTTAAGATTATAAAATATATCTAGTAGAAAATCACAGGGGTGAAATTCTTACCTTCATTAATGTTAGTGAAAAAGTGGGTGTGCGTAAAAGCAGTGTTTCACCATTTTATACTCACATCTAATTTTTGACTAAAATTGGGAAAGAAATTTCACACCCTTTATTATTGTTGTGATAGCATTGTTAAAGTGGATTAAACAGAAAACAAACTTCATTCCTCATTGTAGATCACCATCTTGATCTTTAATAATGAATATGCAGGATGTTTACATGCATTCTATTGATAATTCACAGTCATTCCTTGCATTAAAAAATTGAGTCATCAGATAATTTGTAAGTAATACAGCAATGTGGGAATTTAAAGCTTGAAAAAATCATCAGATAATTTGAACTATGCACATATGAATTAAGAGGAGTGGACTGTATTGGCAAACAAATCCGATGAAAACAAGAACATGGAATTTCTCAATGCTCTGCTATTTGAATGCAGCACCATTTGTCCATTGAATTGGTTCCTGTTATAAGACAGCTCGCTGTCCCACTTTCTGATTCCTTACCCCACAGGTTAGGTCTCAAGATGAAACCTGTCAAGCCTGCCATCCGAGGTATAAACCTTGAAATAAGATAGATGTTAAAATGGACAAAATGCTTAACTGCTTTTCAGATATTTTGTGAAACACATTAAAGGGGCACTGTCTTCACAGAGATGCATTTTTTTCACAAACATGCAATGTGATGACATAAATTGCCTGGAGACTCTTAACTGTTCTACTTTAGTGTGATATCATTGTAACAGAAATTGCACACGTCTTTTTTAAAATACAAGGTTTGTACCTTCAAAAAAAGATCAAGCAATAGGAATGATTGCTAAAACAGTGCCATTTAGAAATTATATAAAGTACAAAGACCCCGAAATCGTGTTGTTAGGTTTCTTTAGTTCACTGTATTTTGGTAAATTCATTGTCACTGTAAATAAGAAATGGGTTTACTTCAGCCTGCAGTTTATCAATGGCACACCAGAAGGTAATTGAATCTTTCTAGAAAAATGTTGAAGAACACTTGAGCGTTTTTGCAATACAAGGACTTCTAGGGCATAGAAAATAGTATTAGAAAGCTGCTAATGATCAGTAGAGGCAGGGCTCCAGATTCAGCTGCTTCTATTAAAGAGACATTTTGCCCAAAATTACTGTACAGCACTTATGTACTGACAGCAACAAACTTGACAAGACTGTGGTTTCAGTGCATTTCTCAATCTGTTTCTACAAGTTTTAGCATCTTTTGCTCACTTGCTCTGTCACACTCCATTTTTCCTCTGGTCTTTCTTGGTTGGTCTTAGTGTTTATTCTTCTCAAAGTCAGTCCCTTTCTTTCATGCTTTCAGTCACATTGCATTGTATTGAGCCATAATTTGCTGTCGCAGGGCATCTAACGGCGTCAGCTATTAGTTAGACTTGCCCCTGCATGTTTAGATTTTTATATTTTCTGCGTGGCTAGTTGCTGAAAGTGCGAACTGATAAAGGCGCAGTGAGGGAAACAGGGCATCTGGGACCTGAGTGAACAGGGCAGAAAGAGAAATAAAGTGAGGGAAACAGGGCATCTGGGACCTGAGTGAACAGGGCAGAAAGAGAAATAAAGTGAGGGAAACAGGGCATCTGGGACCTGAGTGAACAGGGCAGAAAGAGAAATAAAGTGAGGGAAACAGGGCATCTGGGACCTGAGTGAACAGGGCAGAAAGAGAAATAAAGTGAGGGAAACAGGGCATCTGGGACCTGAGTGAACAGGGCAGAAAGAGAAATAAAGTGAGGGAAACAGGGCATCTGGGACCTGAGTGAACAGGGCAGAAAGAGAAATAAAGTGAGGGAAACAGGGCATCTGGGACCTGAGTGAACAGGGCAGAAAGAGAAATAAAGTGAGGGAAACAAGGCATCTGGGACCTGAGTGAACAGGGCAAGCAACTGTATATCTCCTTAAACAATCAGATTGAAGGATTGAGAAATAAACAGCACAAGGACTGAGAAGGAAGTGTAAATTAGAGGGGGTGAATTCAATGTCAAATTAGGTTTGAAAGAGAAATAAAGAGAGGGAAAGAAAGATTGGATTAGGAGAGAAAAAAAGAGACAAAGCAAAAGTAATTTTTAAAAAAGAAATTTTACATTTTTAAAATCTCCAACAACAATTAATACCTGAAGGAATGAGACTCCACCGTTGTAATATTAATTTTCAGTGCCAGAGAGGTTGATTGGCAGTAATTAACACTTATCACATCATTAAAAGGGTACTTAGACTAAAATGAACAAGACTTAACTTTCTGTGGTGAGTTCAGTTCGTATCTACCGCGCAAATACAGCAACTTCACGCCGTTCAATGCATTTCAATGGTGAGGCAGACAGAGAGATGTTGTTTTCACAAAGCTAACGGCGGAGCGACACAACTTGGACAGCAACTCTTGGATATCTGCGTTTAACCACGCATCTGCCCCTCGCCTAAAGTTGCTGTAGCATTTGCACATAAATAATGGCAAACGCCATTAGTCTCACCGTTATTTTGACAGGAAATTCTGGGCCATTGTTTCTCCCTCATTTTCCCCTTCTGGACAATTCTTCTGCTTCGTTAACTCAATTTCCTTGCCTCTCACTCTTTAAGTCACTATTCCTCTTTGAATTATATTCACTTTAACATCCTATCGTAAAAGTAACAGCTTGTTATTAAGCGATTCTTAAATCGTACCTCCAGTTTTGCTGACTGTTTTCCAGTTCAGAGGGGGGGAACATGGCATTGGTAGCAGATAAAGAAAAGTACAAAATATCCCAGACTGTCCTCCCCACTGAAATGAAAAATAATGCCTCATTAGGAAACTAAAGCACTTTGAGGGGAAAACATTAGCTACAGTAAATTTTTATTTTAAAATTCAAGCAGCCAAATGGTTAAATTTAGTATTTTTAGTTACATCATCATGATTTAATTTACTCATTTTTTTCCATAATCACCAATTGATATCACCTATTTATGACTGACAAGTTTTATCCATTTTAAACAAACTGTCACTTATCAGCAGTCAAAGGTATTAATTTGCTTCCATTACTATCTTTTGCATGTAAAATTGTCATCTAACATGAATAATTTGACAACTGTGCACAATACAATATATAATAAGGCAGCCTACAATAGCAATGCAGTATTTTTTCACATACTGTTCTGATTTCATCTGAGCAAAGGCTTTCACCTACAATTTGATCAGCTATGTGAGCACTTCTAAAATAGCTTCAGAAATGAATAAAGATCAAACCTAAAACCACAGCCTTCAAAGGATATCTTTGTTTGGCCCATTTACTAGTTTGCCACATTATACAGGAAGATATCATTATGGACAATTGGAAAAGAACAGTTGACGCTAACAAGATTACACTGTATGGATAGAGACATCAGCAGTGTTCAAATATGAGACAATCCATATGGAACTTTTTTTTCCTTTTCGCTACTCCAGTGGTCCACTATTAAGTTAAAGAAATGAATTTCTTACTTCAAATTCTACACTTCTTCACCAGGAAGGGCTTCATAGTGTGACTGAGAATAACAAATGATAACCTATTGAAGAATTCAAAACTAATGAGCTCAAAGATATGCATGTATGAAGGGAACAAATTTAAAGACGTTAATGTATACAACTTTCCAGACAGAGATGTAGGGGGTAATTTTAACACCCCAGGACAAAGGGGGGGGGGGGGGGTTAAAAATAAAACAGCAGGAAACCCAACCCCAACGCATCCACTTCCAGTTTTAACGGAGGCAGGAAACCAAACTGCTCTCTGGAGGCGGGCTCATCATTTAAATATTTTAATGAGGCTACTGCCTCACATTTTAGTTCTCTTTCAAATTTAACATTGGCCAACCGGGTTTCCTGGGCCTAAGAAACCCGGCAGCTGAAGGGAGGCGAGAACGGCCAGATGGAACTGTGCTGCCTTTCCAGCACTGCTTGTGGGCCAGGAGGAGCAGGAGTGCTTCCCCTCGGAACCCCAAGCTTACCTGCTTCCATCCCCATGATTGGACCCACCCTGTTCCCCCCAGTCTCCAATCCCCCCCCCGAAGTCTAACCTGCGATCTCTCCCTCCATCCGCTCCGCTCCCTGGCTGCGGCCTAGTGCTGCAGGCCTATCTGCCCGCCAGCCAGCCAGCCCCTCAATCTGGCTGGCTGTGGCTGAGAAACTGATCCAAAAAAATTAAATCAGGTCCTGCCATAAAATTTGGCAGGACTTTTGGGAAACCCGTGCCAGCTCGCTATCCATTCTGCTACTTGTCCCCTGACGCCACATGCTCTGACCTTAGTCATGAGCCTTCTATGCGGTACCTTATCGACGGTCTTATGAAAATCCAAATATGATACATCTACTGCATTATCCTCGTCAATCCTTTCTGTTACTTCTTCAAATAATTCATCAAAGGTTGGTCAAGCGTGACTTTCCCTTTTGAAATCTGTGTTGACTATTCTTTATTATATTTTTGATTTCCAGATGTTTTCCCATTACACCTTTGAGTATGGATTTCATTACCTTTCCTATCACCGGCATTAAGCTAATTGGTCTATAGCTCCCTGTACTTGTTCTATCTCCCCTTTTAAATATAGGAATCACATTAGCTGTCTGCCAGTCCTCTGGCACTACTCCCTTTTCTAACGAATTATATAAATATATATGTAATAGTGCTTCTGCTACTCTTCCCTAACTTCTTATAATATGTGCGGATGCAATCCATCCAGACCAGGGATTTTGTCCTCTCTAAGTTTGATTAGTTTATCAATTATCTCCCCCCTTTCTATCTTAAATGCCTTTTTAAAATCTCCTCTTCTAATGTCATGCCCATCACATTAGTCTCCCTAGTAAATACTGAGGCAAACTAATTATTTAATATTTCTGACATTTCGCTGTCATTACCTATGAGTTTACCGTGTGTATCCCTCAGTGGCCCTATCCCTATCCTGATTTTTCTTTTGTTATTTATGTGTCTGTAGAATACTTTATTATTCCTTTTTATATTCCTTGACAATTTATTTCCGTAGTTTATCTTTGCCTTCCTAATTGTTTTTTTTGACTTTGTTCCTAACCTTTTCCTTTTCCCTTTAATTATCCTCTCCTTTGTTGTTTATGTGCTTAGTGTATGCCTTTTTCTTTATTTTCAATTTTGCCCTTATTTCTCTGTTCATCCATGGTGTGTCATTACTGGCTAGTTTGTTCTTACTTTTTAGGGGATATATTTCTCCTGGACTCTATTGATCACCGTTTTAAATGTTTCCCACAGCTGTTTTATTTCTTTGTCAGTAAATTTTTCCAGTTTATTTTCTCTAGACCATTCTCATCCCCTTAAAATCAGCTTTATTCCAATTTATTACTTTGGTCTTAGTCTTACTTATGTCCTTCTGAATCATTATCTTAAACCTTATTAGGTTGTGATTGCTATTGCCTAAATGTTCTCCTAAGATTACTTTTCTTATCTGTTCTGGTTCATTTCCCATTACTAGATCCAGCAATGCTTCCTCTCTTGTTGGGCTTTTTACATACTGGGTATGAAAGGAGTCCTGCACACATTGTAAAAACTATATTCCCTGCACTACTCTTTACTTTCCAGTTTACTTGGGGGTAGTTAAAATCTCCTTCAGAAAGAACACCTTTATAATCCATGGAACTGCATGATGTCTTCAGTTTTCTATTCAGTGTGACAGTGGTCAAAGAAATTCACATTACGTACCTTCAGAGATCCTGTTTCCAACTTAGTATGTATTAGTGCAAGTTTGATTATTTTACTAGCAGTATCTTGTTGATTTTCTGTTTTTGTATATACTTTGATCCGTAAATATGTTTCAATGAGATCACCTCTCATTGTTCTAAACTCCAGAAAATATAGGCCCATTCTACTCAATCTCTCCACAAATGACAACCCTCTCATCCCAGGAATCAATCTGGTGAACCTTCATTGCACCGCCTCTAAGACAAGCATATCCTTCCTTAGGTAAGGAGACCAAAACTGTACAGAGTACTCCAGGTATGGTCTCACCAGAACCCTGTATAATTGCAGCAAGACCTCCTTACTCTTATACTCCAACCCCCTTGCAATAAAGGCTAACATACCATTTGTCTTCCTAATTGCTTGCTGTACATGTTAACTTGCTGTGATTCATGTACAAGGACACCCAAATCCCTCTGAATACCAACACTTCTTAGTCTCTCACCTTTTAAAACATATTCTGCTTCGCATGAACCACAATTTACTTCAGTTAAGAATTGGGAAGACTGGAAGCTTTATCTTTGGCCCCTTCTACAAACTCTGCACCATTGCCATTGATTCCATCGCCCTCCTCAACCATTGTCTCAGGTAGAACCAGACTGTTTGCATCCTTGGCGTCCTATTTAATCCGGAACTGAGCTTCCAACCCTATATCCTCTCCATCACAAAAACCTCTCCATCAATCCCACCTTCCCTTGACATTCAACGGCATTACCATCGCCGAATCCCCCACCATCAACATCCTGGGGGTCACCATTGACCAGAAACTTAACTGGACCAGCCACATAAATACTGTGGCTATAAGAGCAGGTCAGAGGCTGGGTATTCTGCGGCGAGTGACTCACCTCCTGACTCCCCAAAGCCTTTCCACCATCTACAAGGCACAAGTCAGGAGTGTGATGGAATACTCTCCACTTGCCTGGATGAGTGCAGCTCCAACAACACTCAAAAAGCTCGACACCATCCAGGACAAAGCAGCCCGCTTGATTGGCACCCCATCCACCACCCTAAACATTCACTCCCTTCACCACCGGCGCACTGTGGCTGCAGTGTGTATCATCCACAGGATGCACTGCAGCAACTCGCCAAGGCTTCTTCGACAGCACCTCCCAAACCCGCGACCTCTACCACCTAGAAGGGCGAGAGCAGCAGGCACATGGGAACAACACCAACTGCACGTTCCCCTCCAAGTCACACACCACCCCGACTTGGAAATATATCGCCGTTCCTTCATTGTCGCTGGGTCAAAATCCTGGAACTCCCTTCCTAACAGCATTGTGGGAGAACCGTCACCACACGGACTGCAGCGGTTCAAGAAGGCGGCTCACCACCACCTTCTCAAGGGCAATAAATGCCGGCCTTGTCAGCGATGCCCACATCCCATAAACGAATAAAAAATTTGCACAGTGTTCAGTTCCATTCGCAACCCATCAGATAATGAAGCAGTCTGTGCCTGTAGGCAGCAAGACCTGGACAACATCCAGGCTTGGGCTCATAAGTGGCAAGTAACATTCGCGCCAGACAAATGCCAGGCAATGACCATCTCCAACAAGAGAGAGTCTAACCACCTCCCCTTGACATTCAGTAGCATTATCATTGCCGAATCCCCCACCATTAACATCCTGGGAATCACCATTGACCAGAAACTAAACTGGACCAGCCACATAAATACTGTGGCTCCAAGGGCAGGTCAGAGACTGGGTATTCTGCGGTGAGTGACTCACTTTCTGATTCCCCAAAGCCTTTCCACCATCTACAAGGCACAAGTCAGGAGTGTGATTGAATACTCTCCACTTGCCTGGATGAGTGCAGCTCCAACAACACTCAAGAAACTCGACACAATCCAGGACAAAGCTGCCCGCTTGATTGGCACCCCATCCACCACTCCCTTCACCACTGGCGCACCGTGGCTGCAGTGTGTACCATCCACAGGATGCAACGCAGCAACTCACCAAGGCTTCTTCGACAGCAGTTCCCAAACCCTCGACCTCTACCACCTAGAAGGACAAAGGCAGCAGACGCATGGAAACACCACTACCTGCACTTTCCCCTCCAAGTCATAGACCACCCTGACTTGGAAATATATCGCCGTTCCTTCATCGTCGCTGGGTCAAAATCCTGGAACTCCCTACCTAACACCACTGTGGGAGAACCTTCACCACGCGGACTGCAGCGGTTCATGAAGGCGGCTCACCACAACCTTCTCATGGGCAATTAGGGATGGGCAATAAATGCTGGCCTCGTCAGCGACACCCACATTCCATGATTGGATCAAAAAAAAGTCCCCCAACACTTACAATTTAAAATTCTCATGTTTGTGTTTAAATCCCTTCATGGCTTCACCCCTCCCTATCTCTGTAGTATCCTACAGAACTACACCTCCTCCCAGAACTATGTGTTCCTCTGATTCTACCCTTTTGTGCATCCCCCTTCCCTGTACCCCACCATTGGCGTAATCTGGAACTCCCTCCCTAAACCCCTCTACCTGCTTCACCTCCTTTAAGAATCCACATTAAAATCCACCCCTCCTGATCTTTTTTTGACACAGTGCCCATTTTTGTCGGATTACACTCCTGTGAAACACCTTAGAGTGTTTTCGTATGTCAAAGGCATTATATAAATGCAAGTTTACATTAAGAAATTTAAAAGGTATTGTGCGACGTAAACAAAAAACATTTTACCTAAAAACCTTTTCAACAAGTCAGTGTCTTTTAAATTTTTTTAGGAAAAAAGAAACACTAAATAGCTGAGTTTGCTCTGCTGGAAAATATTTGCCTTTAAAGGAGACTAAGGAAAAGTACTATCAATGTAAAATGTTCCCATTCCCCCACAAAGAAACATTTCAAAGATGATTTGTTTGTAATTTTTCCCAACTACAAGGAGAAATCGCACATTTGTTTCAAAGTCGGAAAGCTGCCTGCGTGAGAAGCACTTCCTGGTAATTAAAAAGCTGCTCTACCGATGTATATGGCAGATTTGTATGTGGGTAGTTCTCATTTTCAATGGGGAGGGTGGGGGTTGGGTGGTGGAATTAGCACCTTTCCTTGTGTTCCCAGCACTCCCACACAATTTTAAAAAATGATAGTACTGGCTGTGAGTCAAATACATGGAGAAGGCTTTTCCAGCCTGGACAGAGATCATGGGCGCTAAATTGGGCTGTGCAGCTCCCGTTGTTTTGGCGCTACACGGCCTCCCGAAGTGCCAAGATGGCATTTTGGCTGCGCATGCACGTTTCCAGCGTAACGCCATCTTGGTATCGGAGTTAGCACAGGCGCAGATAACGAATGCACGAAGCATGTAAAGTAAGGAGAAAATGGATATAATCAGTGTGCAACGCTGATTTAAAGTGAAAGACACCATTTTGGGACTTAATGATCAACTCAACACACAGTCTTAACCCTGACCCTCTGAACGTGTCTTAGAGTGCCTGGAGGACCCCCACCAGTGCTATTTAAAGGGACCATGCAGGATTTACAGGTTAGTGGCTGGATTATTGTTTCTGGCTGCCGAGACATTTGTAACTGTTTTTGGAGGTCTCCTAGACTTGAATACGAGGATGCAAGGACATAGTCTAACATTTAGACCCAGGACGTCCAGGAGTGAAGTTAGGAAATGCTGCTACACGCAAAGGGTGGGAGACGTTTGGAACGCTGTCCTGCAAACGGCAGTTGATGCTAGCTCACTTGTGAATTCTAAATCTGAAATTAATAGATTTCTGTGAACCAAGGGTATTAAGGGATATGGGGCTAAGGCGGGTATATGGAGTTAGGTCACAGATCAACCGTGATCTTATTGAATGGTGGAACAGGCTCGACGGGCTAAATGCCGCTGCCTATTGCTGCCTTCTGTTATGCACCACCTTCTCCTGCAAAAAAGAGGGACGTGTGTCTGGGTGATGTGCCTGTCATGGTTGAATAGCTGCCAGTGTGTGTGGCCTGTGAGTTCTGGGTGGGCAGTTTGCAACAGTGGTAATGTGTAAGGGTGAGAGGAAGCATCTGATTGGAAGAGTTGAGTACTGATGGAAAGAGTTTGTTGGTATGCGGGGGATGGAGGGTGTAGTGCATGGTGCAGTTGGTAGGAGACGCCACTTGGCAGTTGACCTCACTCACCTTGACCACTCATGTCAAAGCATTGAACTTCTTCCTGCACTGCATCCATGTTCATGATGCTGTGCGCCTGCCATTGACTTCGACCCCTGCTGCCCCCCACTGCCTTTTGGGTATATGTCTGGAAGGCCTCTTGCCCCCCCCCCCCCACCCAATTTATATAGGATGTCCCTCCTTCTGTCCACCTCTTGCACAATGCCTCTAGTGCATCAACAGAGAACCTTGGTGCACTCCTTCTCGCAGGCATGGTACCAAATCAGATCGGCAGCTTGGTGAGGTCTGGCATGCAGATTGGAGGATGTGGGATTTAGTAGTGTGTAACCTTCATTCAATGTTTTAACATAACTCATCAGTGTGTAAACATATGGACGGGAGCTGCATCTGTGTTTTACGTGTGCGATGTCTGATCTCCATTCAGACACCGTGCAGACAGCAGACTGTTATTTTCAGCAAATAACAGGTATCAACTACCTTTAAGAGATTTCTAACAGATAGCCTGCCTTTAAGAGATTGGCGCCCCGCCCCCCCGCTGGTGGAAAGTGTGAATTGCATGGAATCCTCTATCAATGCTGATTTCCAACGCAAATTGCAGGTAAGTCCACAGGCCTGACGGAAGTCTCGTCCTGCCTGCGCAGGGGCTGTTAGGTGTGGGGTCATGGCGGATCACGTTGCCCCGCCCAAGAACAGGCCTTAGTCAATTTTTCCCCCCATTTCTCCAATAGGCTGCTTGTGGCCCCAAAAATGTGATTTTTATTTTTTGATAATTATCCTTACTTAGAGTTGCCCTCTCCTTTAAACAGGCTACATGGTATTCCGGATGTTCACTGAGTTATTATTGTGACCTTTGCTAATAATCTCTGACATTTCAAAAGAAAACCATACTTTCTCACGTAATTTGTTTTAGCTTGCTAAATTTGCATTTCTTATCAAGTGTCAACACTCTACAAGCTTGTTAAAAATGTGATCAGAATACGAAGCCATGATTTTAACTCCTGAATGAATGCGGCACCACAAATTGCATTTCGGAAGAAAAGGTGAGCAAGCTGAATACAGCACAAATCTGCTTCATCCATATTCCTCAAGGATGACTGAATCTGAGACAGATTCACATCAAATCTGGACAGCTAAATAATACCGTTCTCTCCATCAGCCCAATGAAAATGTAAAAACCTGATTTAGCTTCAACGTTCCATTTCTCCCTCAGAAACAAAAATTAAAGTTTATCCGAGCCCCACACACCAGCGCAGCTTAGTTCCAACATCGTTCTCTCGCAGCAGCCAGATCGGAATGAGTTTATACTTACTTATAATGAATAACTTTAACCTAACCTACCAGGCGAGAAGCTGATGCGATTGGGTCAGCTGCCTGTTTCAACTCTCCACTGATTTCAATGGTAAGGCCGCATTTATTGACCATCCCTAGCTGCCCAGAGCAGATGGTGGTGGGTCTTCTCCTTGAATTGCTACAGTCCTTGTGGTAATCATGCTCCCACAATGGTGTTATTGCAATATGGAAGCAGGTTGGAGTTGCAACATGCTACACCATGGAGTGGTATAGAATCGTTTAGATCAACAATACTTTGCAGAATTAGTCATTGACCATAGTTATACCATTGTGGCAAGAAGCTTGAGCAAGAGAGAAGTACCGGCAGAGACTGATTGGCCAGTTGGATGCAGGCAACCTATCTATCCTCTTGGCCACACATGGTACATGATATGGGAGGGCCCAGAAGGGTGAAGGGGAGAAGATATCTTAGATACAGGGAAGTTCATCCTCAACAAATATAATTTTTCTAAATTGGGGAACTCAATGAACACTGTCTTTTCACCTTTGGGAGCTGGGCTTAAATCTAGCCGAGATGGATATGATGATTAGTTATCATCGACCCACAATACATAACTGTCCAGCATTTTGTTCTAATTTTCTGACTGACTCAGAGATCATAAAGATGGCTGGTGTGGGAAATATAAATGTCACACTGCTGCAGTAGAGGATGTTCTTAAGGTTGTCAGTAAGCTACATTTGTTGTCCCAGAGTACAGGGAGCTTTACTCAGCCTCTGGCTCATGCTACATCTGATCTATTAGTGCTTAATACCAAGAGGAAAAACATATCATTTCCCAGCAGTAATAAGGTTCAGCTTCCCACATAGTTCTCCCTTTAACTTTCCCTCTGAGCCAGAGGGTGGTGGGTTCATGGCACTGTCCTTCAGAAGAAATGTTAAACCGAGGCCCTATCTGTTTATCCTGGTACTTCAGGTGGATATTAAAGATCCCATGGCACTGCTCAAACAGCAGGGATTTCTCGCAGTATTCTGGCATGCATTACTCCCTCAACCAATATCAACAAAAACAGATTAACAAGTCATTCATCAAGTCAGACTAGCATGGTTAGTCATTGCCGTTTGTGGGAAATTGCTGTGTGAAAAATGACTACAATGTTTATCCACATAACTTCAAAGTAATTCACTGCATGTTTTGAGATGTTTTTGAGAAATGATAAAGTGCAAGTCTTTCTTATTTTAAAGAAAACACAAGAACATTTTCAGAAGCCGAGGGTGGAGCTAATATTTGCACAGCTTATATTCCTCATTACATACAAGTCCAACTTTTGACAATTGATTAAGTAATTAGTGGCTCTATGAACGCTGAGTGCAATATTTCATGCCTAATAACTCTGCCTGAAGAAATCTGATCTTGACTTCTGCTGTCACCACCTGACAACATATAGGATTCTGAACCTTATTATTCTATTATCGATAAAGCAGAAACTCACTGATCTAAAATTCTTTGGACCAAGTGGTTGAATTATTTATTCTGCTTACAGAGTGGCATCATTCTCTTGTGATGCTTAGCGTAGCAACAAATGGCACTTACACAAGTGCGGAAGGTAGTTTCTGTGGTGGTAACAGCATTTTCTTCTTTTTCTGACACTGAAGGTATGAAGATAGATGGATCACCAAATCAAACTGAGATCCCACTTTTTCAGGTGGACTGATTTCAGACTTGTCACAAATTGCTAATAATTTTTATAGCTCTCTAATCTATTGAACGTGCAATGAGATTTTATCATCTGTTCTATTGGGTGGGGGGAAGAGAGACAGAGACAGAGACAGAGAGAGAAAGAATTAAAGAAAGAAAGAGACATCAGGGCATCTTTTCCTCACCTTAATGCTCCATGTCTGACAGTTTCTCGGACATCAGGATGAGGAAATTGGTGTGGAGACCCATCATTTTAATTTGATGTTAATGACTCAGGAGTGACATCATAACACCTCCTGCGTCATTTTCATGGATTACCATTGCATTTACCACAGAAGACGATTACCTAGGAAAAGTGGGCCACAGAAGTTGCTGGCAGATGTTCAGAAAAGGAGCTGCCAACAACTGCTTCAGGCCTGTAACACTGTAGGTTTTAAATTTATGCATGCCAGAAAAGAGGAAAAGGAGACCCTCTGGTTGCTGTTTGAGTCTTGCTGTATGCGTAATCTGGGAGTGCTCAAGACTTGACACTGCACGCTAAAAGTGGAAACTGTGCCATTTCCCACTGCTGACATCTCTCACCTTGAGGTGCATAAATAAAACATAATAGTAAAAACAATGGTCGCAAGGACATTCACCTGCATTCAAGATGTGGCTGATGAAAGCTTGTCCATTTCCACAGAGATGCCGAACAACAGTTTCAAAGACAGCATAAATTCTGTGCCATTGCTGCCTTCTCCAACTTTTCAGTGTCATTGACTGCACTAACGTGGAGGTCAGACTGCTACTCATTCTCATGGTCTACATCAACCACAAAAGCTACCATTCAATCATTGTGCAGTTCTTTGTGATCCACAGGAATGCACATCACTGAGAATCAACTCATGATTCCTTCATCCTCAGTCAGTTATTTCTTGAACACAATGATTGACTACTACACGACTGGTTGTTGTGGGACTTGGGCTATAATGTGAAAAGATGCCCATTATACCCTTGCCAAACCCACAGGAGCCAACAGTACACGTACAAAGAGGTGAACTTGACAACACGCTACATCATAGCTCAAATGTCAATTGTCTTCAAGCAGCAATCTCAGTGCCTTGATTTGAAGGGGCTGCTCTTCAAACTGAATGAGGTATGCACGCTGCACGGCCATGGACGGCAATGGACACCAACTGCACGTATCAACAGAAGGTGAGGTTATCTTAGCATGGAAGGGGGGGCAGCGGGTATGGGGGTGGCAATTGAGAATGATTGCCTTTCATTTCTCCAGTACCAAAGTGAGAAACAGCGCACACCAGTCTGATAGATAACGGACACTCATACAGACCCACACTGGTTTCTCTAGTACCTGACTTTTCTAATTTATGAAGGCTCTAACTCCTGACATGAAGAAACCGAAGCCCTTTGCCTTCTCAAGGAGGGGTAGGGGGGGCAGACAACGGTTACACCTGTGCAGCCGTATCACTGGATTTTACAGTATACTGGGAAGTGAGCAGGATATAAAATCAGAACACAACAGAAGGCAAAAAAAAATGAGAACATAGAACAAGAGGTAAAAAATGAGGTCAGGCTCACACTGAGCTACTTCAGATAACTGAACTTGCCAGATTAATCATAGATAAATGAAGCTCCTTAGTTCACTGGGGACTTTTTTCAAAATCCATAAAAATGAACTATACTTCCTGGAGTGTTAAAAAAACAAAGTCAGAAAGGAAAAAATCCATTCATTAGACAAGAGTGCACACCGCATTAAAATACTACTTGACTGGGGCTGCTAATACTGGTTTTAAAGGGGAAAAGGTAAATGTTTGCATCCAACAAAGTGAAGGATGGCAGTGCTGGGAAATGAAATATTTTTTCTATATCTATCACCCACTGAGACAGAGAGACTATTTCCTCTGGTAGGGGAATCCAGGATAAGGGGCACAATCTTAAAATTAGAGCTAGGCATTCAGGAGTGAAATCAGGAAGCACTTTCTCAAACAAAGAATAGTGGAAATCTGGAACTCTTTCAACAACAAAAACAACTTGCATTTATATAGTGCCTTTAATGTAGTAAAACATCCCAAGGTGCTTCACAGGAGAGTTATCAAACAAAATTTGACACCGAGCCACATAAGGAGATATTAGGACAGGTGACCGAAAGCTTGGTCAAAGATGTTTGTTTTAAGGACCACCTTAAAGGAGAGAGAGAGAGAGAGGCGGAGATGGAGAGGTTGAGGGAGGAAATTTCAGAGTTTAGGGCCTAGGTAGCTGAAGGCATGGCCGCCAATGGCGTGACGATGGAAATCGGGAATGCACAAGAGGCAAGAATTGAATGAGTACAGAAATCTTGGAGAACTGTAGGAGGTTACAGAGATAGGGAGGGACGAGCCATGGAGGGATTTGAACACAAGGATGAGAATTTTAAATTCGAGGTGTTGCTGGACCGGGAGCCAATGTATGTCATTGAGCACAGAGGTGATGGGTGAATGGGACTTGGTGCGAGTTAGGATACGGGCAGCAGAGTTTTGGATGAGCTGAAGTTTATGGCGAGTGGAAGGTGGGAGGCTGGCCAAGACAGCATTGGAATAGTCGAGTCTGGAGGTAACCAAGGCATGGATCAGGATTTCAGCAGCCAATGGCTGAGGAAGGGGTGGAGGTGGGAGATATTACAGAGGTGGAAGCAGGCGGTCTTGGTGATGGAGGGGATATAGGATCAGAAGCTCAGCCTAGGGTCAAATAGGACCTTTTTCCACCAAAATGCTATGGACGCTGAGTCAACTGAAATTTTCAAGACTGAGATCGATGGATTTTTATTAGGTAAAGATATCAAGGGATATGGATTTAAAGTGGGTAAATGGTACAGATCAGTCATGAGCTAAATGAATGATGGAGCAGGCTCAAGGGGCTGAATGGCCTACTCCTGTTTCTATGTTCCTGCTTTTAGCATCAAGCACTCTCAGGTTAGGTTCAGAACAGGTCAGATGCAGAGAAGTGCGAAATGATACATTTTGGCAGGAAGAATGAGGAGAGGCAATATAAACTAAATGGTACAATTCAAAAGGGAGTAGAAGAACAGAGAGACCTGGAAGTATATGTGCACAAATCTTTGACAGTGGCAGGGCAGGTTGAGAAAGCGGTTAAAAAAGCATACGGGATCCTGGGCTTTATAAATAGAGGCATAGCATACAAAAGCAAGGAAGTTATGTTGAACCTTTATAAAACACTGGTTTGGCCACAACTGGAGTATTGTGTCCAATTCTGGGCACCGCACTTTAGGAAGGATGTGAAGGCCTTACAGAGGGTGCAAAATATATTTACTAGAATGGTTCCAGGGATGAGGGACTTCAGTTACATGGATAGACTGGAGAAGCTGGGGTTGTTCACCTTAGAGCAGAGAATGTTAAGAGGAGATTTGATAGGAGTGTTCAAAATCATGAAGGGTTTAGATAAAGTAAATAAAGAGAAACTGTTCCCATTGGCGGAAGGGTCAAGAACCAGAGGACACAGATTTAAGGTGATTGGCAAAAGAACCAAAGACGACATGAGGAAAAACTTTTTTATGCAGCGAGTAGTTATGATTTGGAATGTGCAGCCTGAAAGGGTGGTGGAAGCAGATTCAGTCATGGCTTCAAAAAGGAATTGGATAAATACTTGAAGGGAAAAAATTTGCAGGGCTATGGGGAAAGAGCGGGGGATTGGGACTAACTGGATTGCTCTTACAAAGAGCCGGCACCGTTCGATGGGCCAAATGGCCTCCTTCTGTGCTGTAACTATTCTATGATTCTAAAGGTCACTTAACTTTGTCTCCACAATATGCCTTAACTGTATTTTCAGATAAGCACTTCCCACCCACATCAGGTACATTACTGCTAATGGTAGATCTAATAAAAAAAGAGAAACATTTCCTCTCAATAGATGAATTTAGTTTCAAGGACTACAGGAAGTGAAATAACAACTACAGTCACTCCACAGTTAATTTGAGCTCTATTATACAGATCACTTTTGAGTGATGTGGTACTACTTTGCCAAGAAATGTAATACTTTCTATAAATTGCTGAACTTTGTAATGCAGCCAGATTCCTCATTCAGAGATTCAGTCTAAACAAAAGCAAGAAAATAACATTTAACTAAACATAGATTTTGCATGAAAATGATAAGCTTCACGCTGCTGATTCCGGGTGAAATGTGTCAACGGGATTAGCATTAAAAAGACAAATACATGACAAATATTTTATACTCAGTGTCAGGATTTTTAACATTTTGTTTGCTGAACTACGACAAAAGCAGCGAAGGTAAACTATGTGAGACTGCACTCCCAGAACCTCACTTGATAGCAGTGCAGATGGGAGGCATAGAAGTCAGTGCGACTTCAGTGCAGTACTGAGGGAGTGCTGCACCGTTGGAGGTGCCGTCCTTCGGATGAGAAGTTAAACCGAGGCCCCGTCTGCCCTCTCAGGTGAACGTAAAAGATCCCATGACACTATTTCGAAGAAGAGCAGGGCAGCTCTCCTGTTGTCTTGGCCAATGTTTATCACTCAACCAACATCGCTAAAACAGATGATCTGGTCATGATCACGTTGCTGTTTGTGGGACCTTGCTGTGTGCAAATTGGCTGCCACGTTTCCTACATTACAACAGTGACAACACTTCAAAAAATATTTCATTGGCTGTAAAGCGCTTTGGGATGTCCTTTGGGGCTCTTTCCATGGATGTTTACTTGATCTGTGATGACTAGAACATAATTATGCAAGTCAATGCAATTCCAACAATACATTTATTTTGTCCCTATCCCCTTGTCCTGAAAGATACGCTTCAACACTGTGCAGCATGGAAAGAGAAAACTCAGCTGGCTTATCCAAAGAAACGTTACATTCCAAGACATTGTACAAAGGCAGCTTTGTGAACAGGGCAATATTAACCCCTTGTGGACTGATTCTATCGTATAACTATTGTGCTATTTAGTATTAGTTTTTATTTTTGCTTTCTGTGTTTAATCTTATATTTGTAAATAAATCCAGCACAGTAGCTTACCCTGTATAAAGCAGTCAATTGTGCAATATATTCCACAACCTGCATTAACAGGAGATGTAGTGAATCTCCAATGTGCTCTCCAGTGAGCAATTTACTGCAATCAGAATTCACTGTTAAACCTGGGCTATGTTAAATGTAAATATGGCAGACAACAGAGACATAGGCCCCGATCCTTATGGGGAGGGTGTGGGGGAGGCCGAAGAAACTAGGCAAGGTCAGGAACATGGAGGTCCTACTGAATTTAATGGCAGGACCTCAATTATCATTTTATTCTTCCATTTCCCGCCTGACAGCCAGCCAAATTGATAGGCTGGCTGGCTGCCAGGTGGGAAAAATAAGTGGCAGAAGGTGGCAATCAGGGACCCTTGGGGACAGTCCCCGACAATTGGGAATGAGGGTGTTAGCGTGGATTTTGGACTGTTGAATTAAAGGCAACGATGAAGTGACTAATGGGTACATGACAGTGGTATTTACCCTAAAACCACATTGAAATACGCTTTGTGTAGATTAGACTAACCTTAATTAAAGGCTTAAATATAACGCTTGACTACTAATAAAATGGACACTATTAAACAAAATGGATTCTACTAAACAAAGGGACACTATTAAATAAAATGGATTCTGTGACTGTGGGAAAGACAGTTAAAAGTGTTGAGTTTGTACATTCCAGAACTGGCTTACAGTCTGGGAATACAAAGGACATTTCATAACGAACTGATAAAACTATAGAACCAGACTGCATGAAACAAAGGCATGCTGTCTTAAGGTGATAATAGTTGTTCGGACTTAATTGGTTAATGCGTAAGCAGTCCGTTGTTGCTATGCGGACTTAATTGGTTAATGTGTAAACTGTCCGTTGTTGCTGTGCGGACTTAATTGGTTAATGTGTGTAATCAAGATTTATGATGTAAAAGCTACTGAAATCTGTATTTCAAAGGTATAAAAAAGCATGACAACCATTTTAAAGTTGAGAAGGTATATGCGTACATTGCGGAATGTCCAGCCTTCTCCCAGAGTACTTTGTCCAATAAACACCCAGAGTACTTTGTCCAATAAACTGCATGTTGAATCTTTAAGTCTGACTCCGAGTGGTGATTTTTTCCCACAAGGGGAAGGACGCGTTCGGAGCTTGGGGGGTGGTGGGGATGTCGGCCATCAAGGGAGGCGGGCAGGTCGTCGATCGGGGTTCGGGGCTTAGGGGTGGAGTGGGATCAGCCGCGATCAGCAGAGGGGCTTCATTGAGGGGCCGGGGGAAGCATTCCTGCTCCTCCTGGCCCACAAGGAGTGCTGTCAAAGGCACTTAACTTGTAGAGCCGGCAGCTCCCGCCTCCCTTTCACTGCCGGGTTTCACGCAGCAGCTGTGAATTTTGAATTGGGCTCCACAGACTAGTGAAGCAACAGCCTGCCATAGCGATACTCACAGAACCATACCTTTCAGCCAATGTCCTAGACTCCTCCATCACCATTACTGATACCGAGGGAAAAACCTATTTAACCTCATCCTTGCCAATCTGCCTGTCGCAGATGCTAGGTATGACCCCAGCCACTGGAGAGTTTTCCCCCTGATTCTCATTGACTTCAATTTTACTAGGGCTCCTTGATGCCACACTCGGTCAAATGCTGCTTTGATGTCAAGGGCAGTCACTCTCACCTCACCTCTGGAATTCAGCTCTTTTGTCCATGTTTGGACCAAGGCTGTAATGAGGTTTGGAGCCGAGTGGTCCTGGTGAAACCCAAACTGAGCATCGGTAAGCAGGTTATTGGTGAGTAAGTGCCGCTTGATAGCACTGTCGACGACACCTTCCATCACTTTGCTGATGATTGAGAGTAGACTGATGGGGCGGTAATTGGCTGGATTGGATTTGTCCTGCTTTTTGTGGACAGGAAATACCTGGGCAATTTTCCACATTGTCGGGTAGATGCCAGTGTTGTAGCTGTACTGGAACAGCTTGGATAGAGGTGTGGCTAGTTCTGAAGCACAAGTATTCAGCACTACAGCTGGGATGTTGTCAGGGCCCATAGCCTTTGCTGTGTCCTGTGCACTCAGCCATTTCTTGATATTACGTGGAGTGAATTGAATTGGCTGAAGACTGGCTTCTGTAATGGTGGGGATCTCGGGAGGAGGCTGAGATGGATCATTCACTCGGTACTTTTGGCTGAAGATGGTTGCAAACACTTCAGCCTTGTCTTTTGCACTCACGTGCTGGACTCTGCCATTATTGAGGATGGGGATATTCACGGAGCCTCCTCCTCCCGTTAGTTGTTTAATTGTCCACCACCATTCACGACTGGATGTGGCAGGACTGCAGAGCTTTGATCTGATCCGTTGGTTGTGGGATCGCTTAGCTCTGTCTATAGCATGTTGCTTCTGCTGTTTAGCGTGCATGTAGTCCTGTGTTGTAGCTTCACCTGGCATGCTCTTCTACACTCCTCCTTGAACCAGGGAAGATCCCCTGGCTTGTTGGTAATGGTAAAGTGAGGAATATGCCGGGCCATGAGGTTACAGATTGTGCTGGAATACAATTCTGCTGCTGCTGATGGTCCACAGCCCCTCATGGATGCCCAGTTTTGAGCTGCTAGATTGGTTCTAAATCTATCCCATTTAGCATGGTGGTAGTGCCACACAACACGATGGACAGTGTCCTCAGTGTGAAGACAGGACTTTGTCTTCATGAGGGCTGTGCGGTGGTCATTCCTACCAATACTGTCATGGACAGATGCATCTGCGACAGGTAGATTGGCAAGGATGAGGTCAAATAGGTTTTTCCCTATTTGGCGACAGTCACGTACACGGTGAGTTGCAGACACGTTCCCCTTTCTTTCATTTTTAATCCCCCTTGACCCTCTCCTGCATATTGTGGTGAGGGGGGGCAAATCTCGAAGCTATAGCATTGAATTCACAGAAGACTTTAATCTGCTTATGAATATTATAACTTGAGAAAAAGTGTTTGGAAAATGCCTGAATTACAATCATTTGATCAGCATTTTATACCAAGTGTTATGATTGAGTCAGTGTAAGTGAATGGGAGGAGGCCCTGTCCACTGGAATTCTGCACCTGGATCAGAATGAATCTTAAATCCCATTCATAATCACTGAACAAATGCACACATGCAAATCTTGAGCATGCAGTTACTAAAAAAATGTACATGTTTGCAACTTCATTATTCTGGCTATGAACCTTCTGTGATGTCAGGACCTATAGGTCTACAATGTTTAAAGTGTATTTTTGACCTGTACAGCCACATAAAGCAGTCAGCCTGCTGCTGGCTACAATTGTAAAGTCAAGCCCAAATATATGACAACCTTGTTAATGATGGCACATTACTTCTGAAGGCGGACAGAAAATCCCTTCCCAAGGAGGGCTTTCATAAAGATGGGAGGTACATACGCCACATTGTACATACTATGTAGTTGCCTCAACAGAACACTTGCGTTCAGAGGCCATTATGGAGTGTAAATGGGCTATTGGACTGAAGTGAGTTATCTAAGGTTAACCGTACAGGCAAACCACTTTAACTACAAAATGTATACAATGATATTCAAAACATTTCTTGTTGCGTGATAACAATATCAATTAGTTCCCGTGCCTTTTCAAAAGTCAAATATTATGAAGTATAGCTGGAGAAATTACAGAACTACTCAACTTTGCTTAACAAGTCGTGAGAAATTTCAGTCACCCTGGGCGTAGCCTTGGAGCCAAGACTAGATAGATTTAGAAGTCATAGCACACTCTTGCAGAAAAAATTTGCGACTTGTATGCAATAGGTTTTGTTCTTTCACATACAAATGTAAGGCACATTTTTTGGCTAGCAGTACATATGGAAATAGGCCCTTTTCTATAAAGGTGCTAACATTTAATTTAATTGGCCACTTTTCGGAAGTTAGCTCCTGAGCAAGCTGGCCATATTTTTATGTTTACAGCTCACATTCTGCGACATTGAAACAAAACCTAATATTAACACCAGCAAAGCTACTGAAATGTCAGGAGCAACTTTTTTCTGTAATATTAACCTATTACAACTAAATAAATACTAATTGAAAATTGAAAGTTCTAAACATTATTTTAGTTTGTCCCATCTTTCCATTTTTCCTACAATTCTTTCTTGTTCCCCAATCTATCCTTAATCTGTTCTCAGGATGTGGCACAGTTGAATTTATTCTCCATCCCTAGTTGCCTGAGAAGATGGTGGTCAGCCTTCTTCCGATTTGCTGCAGTCCTTGTGGTGATTTTGCTCTGACACGTTAAGTAGGGAATTCTAGGATTTTGACCCAGTAACCATGAAGGAACAGTAATATGGTGGTAATTTTGGCTTTGTGCGATAGTGTAAAACGAGTGATAGTGAATTGGCAGCTCGTTTTACATCGCTCCTAATTTTTATTTCCTCTGAATTCAATTGAAATTAAAACCAGGAGAGATGTAAAATGGGCTGCCAATTCACTATGACCCGTTTTACAGTATCGAGCAGTCAAAATTTTGACCCAGCGACGATGAAGGAACGGCGATATATTTCCAAGTCGGGATGGTGTGTGACTTGGAGGGGAACGTGCAGGTGGAGTTGTTCCCATGTGCCTGCTGCTCTTGTCCTTCTAGGTGGTAGAGGTCGCGGGTTTGGGAGGTGCTGTCGAAGAAGCCTTGGCGAGTTGCTGCAATTGCTGTAGCAACATTGTTGATATGGCTGGTCCAGTTAAGCTTCTGGTCAAAGGTGACCCCAGAATATTGGTGGTGGGGGACTCAGCCATGGTGGTAATGTTGATGGTCAGGGGGAGGTTGTTGGGCCCCTTCTTGTTGGAGATAGTCATTGCCTGGCACTTGTGACATGAGTGCTCCTGGCATTTGTCAGCCCAAGTTTGTCAGGTCACTGGTAAGGCCTTAGCTGGAGTATTGTGTCCAATTCTGGGCACCCGACTTTAGGAAGGATGTGAAGGCCTTGGAGAGAGTGCAGAGGAGATTTACTAGAATGGTACCAGGGATGAGAGACTTCAGTTACATGGAGAGACTGGAGAAGCTGGGATTGTTCTCGTTAGAGCAGAGAAGATTAAGGGGAGATTTAAGAGGTGTTCAAAATTACATGGGATTTTGACAGAGTAAATAGGGACAAACTGCTTCCACTGGCAGGAGGGTCAGTAACCAGAGGACACTGATCTAAGATAATTGGCAGAAGAATCAGAGAGGAGATGAGGAGAATTTTTTTTTACGCAGCGAGTTGTTATGATCTGGAATGCTCTGCCTGAAAGGGTGGGTGGATGCAGATTCAATAATGACTTTCAAAAGAGAATTGGATAAATTGGAGCAGAGGAGTGGGACTAATTGTTAAGCTCTTTCAAAGAGTTGGCAGATGCACAATGGACCAAATGGCCTCCTTCTGCGCTATATGATTCTATGATTCTAGGTCCTGCTGAAGACTGGCATGAGATGCTTCATTATCAACTGTAGAATCATCAACAAACAGCTCCATTCCTAACTATGACAGAGGGACGGTCACTAATGAAGTAGCTGAGGTTTGTTGGACCAAGGATGTTGCTGTGAGGAACTCTGGCAGTGATGTTCTGGGCCTGAAAAGATTGGCCGCTGACAGCCATGACCATTTTCCTGTGGGTCAGGTATGACAGCCACTGGAGGGTTTTCCCATTGGCCTCAGTTTTGCTAGGCTTCTTGGTGCCATACTTAGTCAAATGCTGCATTGATGTTGAGAACAATTGATTGCACCTCTTCTCTTACACTTAACTCTTGTGACCATGTCTGGATCAAGGGTGTGACAAGGTCGGGAGCTAAATGGTTATTGGTGAGTAGGTATCCCTTGATGGTGCTATTGACGAATCCTTCCATCACTTTGCTGTTGTCTG
Organism: Heptranchias perlo; assembly: GCF_035084215.1. NCBI lineage: Eukaryota > Metazoa > Chordata > Chondrichthyes > Hexanchiformes > Hexanchidae > Heptranchias > Heptranchias perlo. Next base: position 47,264,394 of record NC_090326.1, read on the forward strand.
GGAGGAGACTAATAGTGTAGTAATTTTCTGGGTTAGATTTTTCCTGCATTCTGGGATATACCTGGGTATTCTTCCACATCATTGGGTAGATGCCATTGTCATAGCTGCACTGGAAAGTTTGGCTAGGGGACTAGCTAATTCCAGTGAACAGGCCTTCAGCGCTAAACCCGGGATGTTGGCAGGACCCATAGTCTTCACTGTGTCCAGTGCTCTCAGCTACTTCTAATGTAACATGGAGTGAACTGGATTGGCTGGACACTGACAGCTATGATGATGGGAAAGCCCAGGGAGGAGACAAAGTGGGATGGAAGAAGATATTTGCAAACACTTCAGCCTTCTCTCTTGCACTCACATACTGGGCTTCATCATGGTTGAGAATGGGTATATTCATGGGGCCTCCTCCTCCCATTAGTTACCTGATTGTTCACCACTATTCTTGGCTGGATGTGATAGAATTAGAGAGCTTTGCTCTGATTCGTCGGCTGTGGGGCTGTTTAGCTCTGTCTATATCATGGGGGAAGTCCTGTGCAGCAGCTTTACTAGGTTTGTGCCTCATTCTAAAGTATGTTTGGTGCTGCTCCTGGCATACTTCCCATTGAACCAGAGTTCATCTTCTGGCTTGATGGTGATGGAGCAGTGAGGGATATGCCAGTCAATGTGGAAGAAGATTGTGGATGCACCTGATGCACCACAATGCCACATGGATGCCCAGTTTTGGGCTTCTAGGACTGTCTTTAGTTGGTCTCAGTTACCACGGTAGTTGTGCCACATTACACAATGGAGGTGAAGACAAGTCTTCACAACTGTGTGGTAGTCAGTCCTACCAATACTATGAAGGGTGTATCTGTCTGCGACAGGTAGGCTAGTGAGGATGAGATCAAGTAGATTATTCCCTCATCTTGGTTCCCTCAAAATCTGATGCAGGCCTTGTCTAGGTTCTTCAGGACTCAGCCAGCTCAGCCACTGATGGTACTACCAAGCTACCCTTGGTGATGGACATTGAACTCCCAAGTGATGTTCAACATGGAGGAGTACTGATTCATCAGCTGGGTAGTAATCATCAAGTTTCCTTGGACTTGTTTGACCTGAAGCCATGAGCTATTCATGAGTGATCTTAGATAGTGAGTGTTGGCAGGGAACATTAGAGCCAAGCCTGATCTTGGGCCATCGTCCACACATGCACACTTTCCACCGAGCGTTGCCAGTTAGTAAACAAGAGTGGGAACTCTGGCTAATGTTCCCCTCCCTAGCCTAAGGGCACTGAGGCCAATTAGGCCACTCATACTACCATCCTGGTTGAGATTTGACCTTGGATATCTGGTGCGTATGGCTCAAGTCTAGCAAAGTTCTAAACTTTAAGCGTCTCTCTTCATAATTTTAAAGCAATACCCTAAGAGCTGAGAATACATGAATCCACCACACCGCATAGTAAAACATGGCTGATCCATGACCATCGCTTGTTTCAAGATACATCAATAGAAGAAGGAAAAAATACAACTCATGACACAACTGACAGAAATCTTTTCTGTTTTTTTTTCAAGTTTGCAGGACCTCTCCAAAGTTTTTGAAGTTTGAAATTTAAAAGCTGAAGCAGTAAAGGTGACAGGTCAATAAATCGTGTTACTCAACTGGAACAAGTGATCTAAGACTTGTCAAATCTCCTGCAGGAAGCATTAACAATTTGAAAATCAGTCACAGCTAAGAAAGGGTCAGGAGACCCAGGCAAAGAATCATAGAATCATATGAAAGATACAACACAGAAGGAGGCCATTCGGCCCATCGTGCTTGTGCCGCCTCTTTGAAAGAACTATTCAATTAGTAGCTTTCCCCTGCCCTTTCCCCATAGCCCTGCAAATTTTCCCCCTTCAAGTATTTATCCAATTCCCTTTTGAAAGTTATTAATGAATCTGCTTCTACCACCCTTTCAGGCAGTGCATTCCAGATCATAGCTTGCTGCGTAAAAAAAATTCTCCTCATCTCGCCTCTGGTTCTTTTGCCATTTACTTTAAATCTGTGTCCTCTGGTTACTGACCCTTCTGCACTGGAAACGATTTCTCTTTATTTACTCTATCAAACCCTTCATGATTTTGAACACCACTATTAAATCTCACCGTAACGTTCTCTGCTCTCAGAAGAACAATCCCAGCTTCTCTAGTCTCTCCACGTAACTGAAGTCAGGCATCCCTGGTACCATTCTAGTAAATCTCCTTTGCACCCTCTCCAAGGTCTTGACATCCTTCCTAAAGTGCGATGTCCAGAATTGGGCACAATTCTCTAGCTGGGGCCTAACAAAGAACCCATATTCACCCTGAGATATAAGGAATTTGGCTGGCATCTGGATTAGTGGCCCATCAGGAAATGAATCCCTGCACAGGGCTGGAAAATCCCATTCATCAACAATACTGGGCAGAGTTACCTCACAGCCTTGGTGAATTGAAGGACAAAGCAGCTCAATTAATTACCATTGAGTTGTTCCCTTTATCTTCAGTTACCGTTTCTGCCCAGTGTTTTTTCACCTTCCCTGCTGCAGCTTACCTTTTCTATCTTGTTGCAGCTCCTCCCTGTTCACTGACCAGTTCCTCTCCTTAACCAACAACATCATTTTGCATTTATCTAATGTCTTTAACATAGAAAAACACCACAAAGCATTTCATAGAGGTGCAACCAAAATATAGATGCCAAGCAAAAGAATGACATATCAAGGGGTTGATAAAAAGCTTGATCATAGAGGTAGGTTTTATGGAGGGTCTTAAAGGAGAGGGAGGGAGAGGGTGAGGGAGTTCAGAGGGGGAATTCCAAATCATGGGCACAGTCATCAATGGTGGTGTGAAGGGAGGGGAGGAGATGCACAAGAGGCAGGAGTCAGAGGAATGGAGAGTTATCAGAGGGAGCGGGGGCGCACTTGTAGGGCTGCTGGAGGTTACAGAAACATGGAGGGATTTAAACGTAAGGATGAGAATCTTAAATGAGGCATTGGGGACCAAGAACCAATATGGCTCAGCAAGGACAGGGGTGATGGGCAAGCATGATTTTGTGCAGGATATGATATGGGCAGCAGTTTTGGATGAGCTGAAGTTTATGGAGGGTGAAGAATAGGAGGCCGGCCAGGAGAGTATTGGAATAGTTGATACTGGAGGTGACAAAGGCATAGATGAGGGTTTCAGCAGCAGATGGGCTGACGTATTTTATTCTTTTGTATGATTTGTTCCCTCTGATTAAAGTTCAAACAGCAGCTTCCAATAAGTGAACGTCAGTTTAGTTGAGTTCATCAAAATGTTTTGCTCAAATAATTGGTGATTAAGGCAAAAGCTCTTTTTTCAGATTTCAGAAAGCGCAGGTAAGGAGGAGGAGGGGGAAGAGAATCACCATCCTTCTAAAGACACAGGAGCAACTTTGCAAACCAAAATGCATAATGATGCAATAAGTGATGAAATGTCACCCATGCCACAAAATATATCCTACTTTACATAAAGTTTATTTTAAAACCTAATATGAGGCTCTCCCAATGTAGAGTTTGTCCTCTGGTTTTGCTTCAAATAAACAACTGAGAAAAGATGAGACAGAGGCTATGCTATTTTATAACAATAGGGGTGTTTATGCCATGTAGGACAAAACATCAGGGCTATTGATTTACAGTGAATGAATAACTTCAATTCTATTTTTAGAAAATGATATTCTGAGATTTTTACTGGTGCTTTGGGAATTGAATTCCACAACTCAGTAGTTAAGTCAAAATTATCTCTCCATGTACAAACACATGATAGGCATACTATTATAGCTATTTACAGATCTCCTGTAGCATTGCTCATGGGGAGACAGAGATTATGTTGTTTTGTCATAATAGGGTATTATGCCATGTGATACAGAATGTATTATTAGGGCCACTAATTCAGAGTGATTGAAGAAGTCAAATTTTGTTTAGATTACATGGTATTCATAGATTTTTATTAATGCTTTGGACGATTGACTGTCCATTATTCCGTGAAAATTGTAAATGAGTGACCTTTGCTTTACATATATTACTTTACCTATGCGGTTCATCTTATCCCTTACCATTTTTAAAGCTGAGAATATACAGTGAGATTGTATGCACGATGCATTAGTTGGAGGTTGATATCTAAGCCCCAAAATTCCTGTACATTCTTAGTGCGAAAACTGCACAATCTGTGCGAGGGAGAGGAACTTGGGGCAGAACCCAGTTTCATCAGATCTCTACCTCTTGCTGCCAGAACGAACAAAAGGGAAGGTCGTGATAGGGTGGAAGACAGAACTCATTAAATGACAAAAGCGATGATGGTGCAAGGCAAAAAGGAGGTGGTAATGGGACAAGAAAGAAAAGATGGGTCTAGAGGAGCTGTAAATGGCAACAGCAGAACCATTACCAGCACCTGCTGTCCAAAAAATGGGAGCAGTAGTTATGATCTGAAGTTGTTGAAATCAATGTTGAGTCCAGAAGGTTGTAAAGTGCCTAATCGAAAGATGAGGTGCTGTTCCTCGAGCTTCCATTAATCTTCATTGGAACAATGTAGGAGGCGGAGGACAGAGAGGTCAGAGTGGGAGTGGGAAAGAGAATTAAAATGGCAAGCGACCGGAAACTCAGGGTCACGCTCGCAGACTGAACGGAGGTGTTCAGCAAAGCAATCACCCAATTCCAGCATCCGTAGTATTTTGCTTTTGTTTTAGTGTTTATCCAGAAATTTCAGTTTGGGAGCCAGGATATTCGAGTTAATCAGATATCCTGCTTTTTTAAAAATGCCTCAGTTATCAAGGTTTCTATTACATCATTGATGGTGCTGAAACCTTAAATGTGATAATGGCTGGAAATACATATTTTATTTCTCCTGACTGCACTAAATCCAAAACAGTAGGTTACTTAGAATAAAAAGAGATGGAAATGTGATCGTTAATAAAATATACACTGAAAGGGCAGACAGATGGAATATATAAGAGGGGCTGGTGGGATCGAAAGATAAAGTTGGAGCATTCTCACAGCTCATTAATAACTAAATCAGAGTTTAGTTTGAGGAAATATGCCCATAACAACCCAGTTAGGCGTTACACATTAGCGCTTCCTTTGAAGAGAAAGTAAAAGTGCTATTCATTCTCTGATACACTCTGGTCTCTAATGAAACACTTTCTCATTAAAGGGGAATGCTACTTGGATGGGTCAGGAAGGAATTACTTTCAATGTAAAGTACCTCCACCCAGAGATACAATGTTAAAAAAGATTGTTTCGTATATTTTCAAATCCATAAGTATGGCTCATTCAAAAACCATCAGGCCTCCGAGTCAGAGAACATTTTGGATGGATCAAACGATCCATGCCACAGAGATTAACAGAGGTTAGTGTCCTTCTGAAGTCCTGGATTCATATCCCGGCAATGAGGCCGGGATACCAGGGACCAAGTACTGATTGGGTGAAAAAGGTGAATAAAAAGTTACATGAACCTTCAAAGTGCTGAGGATGAGTTTGCAAATCTACGACAACTCCAGCATGTTATCCCATAGTGTACTATCAGGACTATTTGTTGCAGTTTACTTTGTGCATTTGAATTTTGCCAATCTTCTATATGCAGAGAGAGACTACTGAGAGAAGCTGAACAGTGCAAAATCAACAAATTGCATTTTTCAGTGGACAATTTGAATTTTTGTGCTTTTTTAAAAAATCGTAGCTTGTGCTGACACTAGACTACCAGTGATTTATCTCCATCTGCCTCTGCCTCTGCCTCTCTGCCCTCACCTCACGGATAACAGCCATCTCCCCCTTCAGATCTTGTTCGACATCTTCTGAAGTAAAGCTACAAAGACCAACAGGGTTGGAATTATAAATATACATTATAAATATATTTTAAAAATAAATTGAAAAATATTTTGTACCTTATACCCACCATATACTGCTGTATTAAAGAAAAGCACTAGGAGTCACACAATAATGTCCATATTAGATCAACATTACACCACTTCATATAACACAGAGATAAATATAAAATGACTTGTTGACAAGAACTGCCATTTCCTATACTTGGGAGTTGAAAGAAAATGAGATGACCTAGCCCAAATAATCCATCCTAAGGTTTTCATCTCTGTCTGGGTCAGATGCAACTCCTTCACCAGCATAATCTATTCTCAATGAATACATGTGAATTTTGCATACTTTAACGGGATTACTGATTCCTTACACATTCTAATAGCTAGAATTCAATTATTGTTACTAAATACCAGCCATATTTCCATAACTCAATTCTTCACAACCTTCTTGTTCCTCCAAATCCACCTTCCAGCATCACAAATGACAATCTAATTTTGAATCACCTGTCAATCCAGACACACAGATAAATAAGATAAAAAAAACTAAAACACACCCTACTGTTGGGGTGCAGGAAGATACCCAAATATGGCAGAACAAACTCCACATTAAACTCACCCCTACCAGTAGTGAGTCCTAAATTGAAGGGTTTAGGCACAGCTATCCTTCCTAACTTTTGCCCGTTAAGACAATCAATATAGTAAATACCATTTAACTCTGGAGATTTAATTGTTTTTGAGCCCTTTTAACCTGACTAGGATTTCCATTTATTTATATTGAAATCTTGAATTATATCTTGGCATTTTTTCAGTGGGGGGGGGGGGGGGGGTGTGGAGAGCATATTGTTCATGTCTTCCTTTGTGAAGTTATAAGAAATAGTCATTCAGAATATTTACTGCCTTGTGCTCTATTTCAAGTCCATTTGCATTTTTTAATGTTCTCACTTTTTCTCTGCTGCCCTTTTGTTATTGTAATACTGGAAGAATACTATTATACTCTGACTCTGCAACTATGCTCTTTTTTCTAGGTCTCTCTTAACCCCTTTGATCACTCTTTTAACATTGTTTTGCATGAACCTGCATTCATTTGAATGGGCCTCTTCTTGTTTCTCCCTGCAGGATTTGTAGAGGTAATTTTTCCTCTTTATTGCACTTTTAATTTGTTTATTAATCCATTTAGGGTCACACTGTCTAAGTCTGAGCTTGCTGATCTTGGGTACGTACTTGTCCCCTATATCCAGCACTATAAATGTGTTCCAATTGTCTTCTACTGAAATGTTGACAAATATTCTCAAATTAATTTGTTTTCATTCTTCCTTCATCTCTTTGAACATAAGAACATAAGAAATAGGAGCAGGAGTAGGCCAATTGGCCCCTCGAGCCTGCTCCTGACTTTAGTCTTTTAAAGTTATAAACCTGGCTCTTGGTCTTTTGATATAATTGTGTCCCATAATTATTAAATTTGATAATTCTGTAGTCACGGTTCCTTAAGGGTGCAACAACTTCCATTTCCTACACATTGGATCATTTATAAACATCAGCTCAGATCAGCACTGTTTCTCATGGCTTCCCTTACACACTGAGTCATGAAGCAGTCTTACATTACATTTACCAACTCAGACTCTTAGCCACTTGGATTTTTCCAATTCATATTGAGTTGATTGAAGTCTCCCACTAAATTCTTTTCCTGTTCTCACACAAACCCCTCCTATCTCTTTATAGAGCAAACTGACATATATATCTACACCACCAATTTTGGTAAAGCACTGAAGTGGCCCTTATCAAAGTCACAAATTACATCCTATGCGACTGTGAACATGGTAAACTATCCTTCATCATTCTCCTCGACCTGTCTGCAGCCTTTAACATGGTTGACCACACCATCCTCTTCCAACGCCTCTCCAGTGTTGTCCAACTGGGTGGGACTGCCCTCGCCTGGTTCCATTCTTATCTATCCAGTCTAAGCCTAAGAATCTCCTGCATTGCCTTCTCCTTCTGCTCCCGCACTGTTACCTCTGGAGTCCCTCAAGGATCTATCCTTGACCTCCTCGATGACATCATCCAAAAACACAACGTTATATTCCACATGTATGCTGATGACACCCAGATCTACATCAACACCACCTTTCTCGACCCCTCCACTGCATCTGATTTATCAGGCTGCTTGTCTGACATCCAGTATTGGATGAGCAGAAATTTCCTCCAATTAAATGGGAAGGCCAAAACCATTGCCTCCGCCACAAACTCTGTTCCTTAGCCACCGATTCCATCCCTCTCCCTGACCACTGCCTGAGGCTGAACAAGACCGTTTGCAACCTCTGTGTCCTATTTGACCCTGAGCTGAGCTTCTGACCCCATCACCAAGACTGCCTCCTTCCACCTACATTATATCACCCATCTCCACCCCTGCCTCAGCCCAGCTGCTGCTGAAACCCTCATCCATGCTTTTGTTACCTTCAGAAGAGAGCTCCCAATGCTCTCCTGGCTGGCCTCTCATCTTCCACCCTCCGTAAACTTAAGCTCATCCAAAACTCTGCTGCCCATATGCAAACTTGCACCAAGTCCTGATCACCCATCAACCCTGTGTTCGCTGACCTACATTGGCTCCCGGTCCACAATGCCTCCATTTTAAAATTCTCATCCTTGTTTGCAAATCCCTCCATGGCCTCGCCCCTGCCTAACTATGTAACCTCATCCAGCCCTACAACCCTCAGAGAACTCTGCGCTCCTCCAATTCTGGCCTTTTGTGGATCCCCAATTTTCTTCGCCCCTCCATTGTCAGCCGTGCCTTCAGCTGTCTAGGCCCTAAGCTCTGGAATTCACTCCCCAACCTTTCCGCCTCTGCACCTCTCTCTCCTTCTTAAAACCTACCTCTTTGACCAAGCTTTTGGTGACCTGTCCTAATATGTCCTTATGTTGCTTGGTGTCAAATTTTGTGTGATAACGCTCCTATGAAGCACCTTGGGACATTTCGCTATGTTAAAGGCACCATATCAATACAAGTTGCAGTTGTTGTTGTAAAGGGTTTTGGTAGGGTGTATAAAGAGAAACTATTTCCTCTGGTGGGAGAATTTAGAACAAGGTAGCATAATCTTAAAATTAGAGCTAAGCCTTCTAAGGAGTGAAATTAGGAAACACTTTTACACTCAAAAGGTAGTGGAAATCTGGAACTCGCTCTCCGAAAAGGCTGTGGCTGCTGGGTCAATTGAAATTTTCAAGGCTGAGATCAATAGATTTTTGTTAAGTGGAATATCAAGGAATATGCAGCAAAGGCAGGTAAATGGAGTTGAGGTTCAGATCAGCTATGATCTAATAGAATGCTGGAATAGGCTGAAAGGGGCTGAATGGGCTACTCCTGCTCCTATGTTCCATTCATTTGCATCCTTATTTTTATTATTGAACTACACTCCTTTCCCAGACACTGGAAGTATACCATAGAAAATTACTTCGCATCCACTATCTTTGGATTTTGAGGTAATCCTCGTGGATGTACCTTTTAAGGTCTCTGGACTATATCTCCCCATGTCATTAAGTCTTATGCGGAATAACACCATAGGGCCTCATCCTAGCTCCTTCCAACCTTTCATCATTGGGTACTGGTCTAGCTCCAGGTAGACAGCTCACCATGTTGTAGGTCTCGTCTTTCCAGCACACATGGCTAGCTATCTTCCTCAGCAAAGGATCCTCTAAAACCAAAGTCTCTCTGTGACCTAAAGACTGTATCTTTGACCAACCTAGCTAGTCTGGAGCACAAGTCTTCAGCACTACAGCGGGATGTTGTCGGGGCCCATAGCCTTTGCTGTATCCAGTGCACTCAGCCGTTTCTTGATATCACATGGAGTGAATCAAATTGGCTGAAGACTGGCTTCCGCAATGGTGGGGATATCGGGAGGAGGCCAAGATGGATCATCCACTCGGCACTTCTGGCTGAAGATGGTTGCAAACGCTTCAGCCTTGTCTTTTGCACCATCATTGAGGATGGGGTGTTTACAGAGCCTCCTCCTCCTGTTAGTTGTTTAGTTGTCCACCACCATTCACGACTGGATGTGGCAGGACTGCAGAGCTTTGATCTGATCCATTGGTTGTGGAATCGCTTAGCTCTGTCTATAGCATGCTGCTTCCGCTGTTCAGCATGCATGTAGTCCTGAGTTGTAGCTTCACCAGGTTGGCACCTCATTTTTAGGTACGCCTGGTGCTGCTCCTGGCATGCTCTTCTACACTCCTCATTGAACCAGGGTTGAACCCCTGGCTTGTTGGTAATGGTAGAGTGAGGAATATGCCAGGCCATGAGGCTACAGATTGTGCTGGAATACAATTCTGCTGCTGATGATGGCCCAGAGCACCTCATGGATGCCCAGTTTTGAGTTGCTAGATCTGTTCTGAATCTATCCCAGTGGTGGTAGTGCCACACAACACGTTGGATGGTATCCTCAGTACGAGGACTGTGCAGTGGTCACTCCTACCAATACTGTCATGGACAGATGCATTTGCGACAGGTAGATTGGTGAGGATGAGGTCAAGTAAGTTTTTCCCTCATGTTGGTTCGCTCACCACTTGCCGCAGGCCCAGTATGGCTGCTATGTCCTTCAGGACTCGGCCAGCTCAGTCAGTAGTGGTGCTACCGAGCCACTCTTGGTGGTGGACATTGAAGTCCTCCACACAGAGTACATAGGCGCATAGATGCAGCTGGAATATATTCACACAATTTCACTTTCCCAGCCTGTTTCCTCTCACTCATTCTATACCTCTTCTATCAGATCTGGTGGGACCAGACTCAGCCTCATGGAAAAACAGTAACTATCTACAACTAGCCAGACTCAGGCCAGATAATATAGGCCACAGCGCAGCGGCTTCTCACTCAATTTCTTGTTTGAGCACATCATATTCTGCTCTCTTCTGTGGTTTTATAAAGATATTGGGGAAAATACTTATTTGACATTCTAGAAATCAAAGATTTTCTTTCTACCTTTTCCTAGTTAATATTACAACCAAATCTTTATACATAAATGTAAGGAGGCAAACGAGAAAGACTAAGGCCCTGATGTGCTAGATCTATCTCTGTGATACACAAGTCTTGAAGGGGTTAGTCATGTGATCCTGAAATAATTCAATGCTGTTTTTATACTGCACCTTTGCTGCTGCATCGACAGTTTCACCAGCCTAATGCTAAAAAGATTGCATAAATCTGTCAGTACAGCCTGTATCAGCGCAAATGGTGTTATCTTCCAGAAAGGACGTCACATTGTTTTTCTCAGCATCACTTGCTGTCATAACTGGCACTGGTTTGAAGCTTGCTTTTTTTTATTCGTTCATGGGATGTGGGCGTCGCTGGCAAGGCCAGTATTTATTGCCCATCCCTAATTGCCCTTGAGAAGGTGGTGGTGAGCCACCTTCTTGAACTGCTGCAGTCCGTTTGATGAAGGTTCTCCCACAGTGCTGTTAGGTAGGGAGTTCCAGGATTTTGACCCAGCGACGATGAAGGAACAGCGATATATTTCCAAGTCGGGATGGTGTGTGACTTGGAGGGGAACGTGCAGGTGGTGTTGTTCCCATGTGCCTGCTGCCCTTGTCCTTCTAGGTGGTAGAGGTCATGGGCTTGGAGGTGCTGTCGAAGAAGCCTTGACGAGTTGCTGCAGTGCATCCTGTGGATGGTACAGTCCTGGGTGCTTTGTCCTGGTTGGTGTCGAGCTTCTTGAGTGTTATTGGAGCTGCTCTCATCCAGTCAAGTGGAGAGTATTCCATCACACTCCTGACTTGTGCCTTGTCGATGGTGGAAAGGCTTTGGGGAGTCAGGAGGTGAGTCACTTGCCGCAGAATACCCAGCCTCTGACCTGCTCTTGTAGCCACAGTATTTATATGGCTGGTCCAGTTAAGTTTCTGGTCAATGGTGACCCCCAGGATGTTGATGGTGGGGGATTCGGCGATGATAATGCCGTTGAATGTCAAGGGGAGGTGGTTAGATTCTCTTTTGTTGGAGATAGTCATTGCCTGGCACTTGTCTGGCGCGAATGTTACTTGCCACTTATCAGCCCAAGCCTGGATGTTGTCCAGGTCTTGCTGTATTTAAACTCACCTCTTCTAGAAAAGTTTTTTTTAAAAACTCTGACAGTCCAATGGGCCTCCTCTCAATTGCGCTGAGAAGATTTGATGGCACAATCAGCTCTTTTCAATCAGTAGAAACGGACCTGAGTTAAAGCCTGGTAATCAGTATCATAAAGGCTATCATGAAATCAGTATCACATGTGCAAACAGAGCTCTGATTTATTCCCACTCCACAGCAATGTAAGCTGGCAGTGTAACTGCGACTGATCATTTGCACCACTTCTGTTGTGTGCTGTTGGCACACAAGTAGGTGCAAAATAAAGACAGTGCGACATTCTACTTTTTTGTCCTTTTTAACTGCTTATTTAGAAATTTCAATAGCATAACTTTATCTTGCGCAGCATCTTCAGATTTTAGGTTATCTTATCTTGCTCAATGTTTCATCTCCATTATAAATTTCTAAACATCCATTTTATTTTTGAGGACTTCTCACTGCTTCACAGCTTCTTGTCCTATAATCCAAAAGCTCTTCTTCACTTAGAGAATCTGTCTATTTATAGTTCTTCTTTGACACTGTTGGCCTTTTCTTGCAATATTAAAATTAGGTTTACTTCAGGGACTTCACACTCAGACAGGATGCAGAGGAGGCCACTAATTGAGTGATCGTTTTGATTATTTTTCTTTATCTATTTTGTCTTAATTTAGTTTCTGGAGCTCTTCTCTCTAGTTGCAGTTAGCTAATTTGTTTTTCTAGTATTTTTTTTACAATTAAAATACTACAGGTAGAGTCAGAAGCCTTAGTGGAGTGTAGCCATCATCAATAGAAGCATCACACTGCACTACCCCATAGCAGGCAACCAGAGATGGCGGTTTACAGAGAGGCTACAGTGCAGCCCAGTCTGTGCAATTAGCTAATCTCTGCTGGGGTGGGAGTGAAGGTACAAAAATTGACCCCAGTGGCTGTGGGCTATAAAGGGGAGATCAACTTGGGTTCCTGCTTCGTACCATTACCTTCTGGAAACTGCTCATATACACAGAGAGTAAGGACAGCATTTGGCTCAGTTGAATGACAATGGCAATCTTATTTCACATTCCGATCAAAGTAGGGAATAGCTTCAATTGCTCCCAGGTATGGAAGAGCTTTTTTTTATTCATTCTTGGGATGTAGGCAATGCTGGCAAGGCAGTCTTTTATTGCCCATCTCTAGTTGCAGTGAGATGATGCTGGTGGACCTTCCTATTGAACTGAAGTTGTTTGATTCAACAACTGAGTGGCTTGCTAGGCCACTTCAGAGGGCAGTTAACAGTCAACCGCATTGGTGTGGGACTGGAGTCACATATAGGCCAGACCGGGTAAGGCCAGACCGGGTAAGGACAGCAGGTTTCCTTCCCTGAAGGACATTAATGAACCTGTTGGGTTTTTACGTTAGTCCAACAGGTTCATGGTCACTTTTACTGATATCAGCTTTTTACTTACAGATTTTTTTAACTGAATTAAAATTCTCAAAGTGCCATGGTGGGATTTGAACTCATGGGGGGTAATTTTAACCCCCAACGATGGGTGGGTGGGAAGATAAAAATTGTAAAAATGTGAAACCCGGCCACTTCCGGTTTTAACGGAAGTGAGTCAGGCAGTGGGTAACCAATCCGCTCTCAGGAGGTGGGTCGGTTGGTAGAATCTTTTAAGGAGGCTGCGGGCCTCCATTTTGACAGGTTTTTTATTTTTAACTCCTGGGGGCCGGGATTCCTGGGCCTTCTGATTCACACCACATGAGAGGAGGCCCGGATCAACAGGCGAATGCCTTTATTGCACTGCTTGTGGGCCCGGATATGCAGGAGTATTTCCTCCAGGCACAATAAGCCTATCTGCCGCGATTGTCCGACCTCCTCCCCCCACCCATGTCCGACCCCCCGATCTATCCATGGCCCCCTCCCGACGTCTCCGACCACGCCCCACGATGTCTGACCCCCCATGTCTCTGACCCCACCCCCCGATGATGTCCGACCCCGCCGATGTCTCCGTTTCCCCCCCCCACGATGTCCAACACCCCGATGTCTCTGACCACCACCACCCCCCACCACCCCCCAACCCACGATGTCCGGCCCCAAGCACCCTGATGTCAAACTTATATGGCGTCTGCTCCCCGGCTGCTTTCCAGTCCAACAGGCAGCCAGCCTGTCAATCTGCATGTCAAGCCGGAAACTTTCTAAAAAAAATTTTAAAGGTGCCCTGACGTCAAAATGATCAGGACATCCAGGAAACCCATATTTCCAGGTTTCCCATCTGGGAATGCCTGAGCCAGTAAAATAATCACTTGTTCTAAAGATGGGTCTGGTTGTGTACTGTTTAGAGCATTAGCAGGCAATAGATATCAATTGCTCGTAAACATGAAATGCAAGCAACTCCCACCGTTGTGTCTTTCATCTGACTTGATTGACAGTTCTCTATCCAGAGTGAATATATCTTGCAAGTTGTATGCCGCATCTTGATTTCAGATTAGGCTGTGTCTAAAGACAACATCTGAGCTCCATGCACAAAACAGGAGCTCTCTCACATATAAACTTCATACAATGTATTGGATTGTGTTAGAACTATGACTTGAAGTAGGTATTTTTAAATTCTTGTGGACTTTCAATCATAGTATCATAGAATGATGCAGCACAGAAAGAAGCCATTCGGCCCAACATGCCTGTGCTGGCTCCTTGAAAGAGCTATCCATTTAGTCCCATTCCCCTGCTCTTTCCCCATAGCCCTGCAAATGTTTCCCCTTCAAGTGTTTATCTAATTCCTTTTTGAAAGTTATTATTGAATCTGTTTCCACCACCCTTTCAGGCAGTGCACCTTTGATGTTTTAGACGTATTCATATCATCAATATCTTGCTGTATTCTTTTATTTCTCTGCGATCCTAATTCTTGTAACTAAATTCACCCTGTAGTTTTAACCTGAACGATACGGTCTGACAGTGTGGTGTGTTACCACCTATTGGAGAGATCACGTGGACAACCTGTAAAAGCTCTTGTGAAATAACTCAGTAAAAGGATAATTGTTAATGCGTAGCATGCGTTTCCCATTCACAGCGCACATAAAGTGAAATACAAGTCAGCATATGCAAACTGCATTTTGTTGCCAACACAAAGAGAAAAGGAGCCCAAAATGTAACAGTTCTGCTCAGAGATCTTGCTGCTGTCTTGTTAAAAATTGTAAAACAAAATTCTAATTCTGGACATTTGTTTACCGCTGTAAAGCTGGTTAGCAAATATCTTAGGAAAATCAGGTTTCTATTTTGTATGAAAACAAATTTTTAAAAAGTTTTTGTGGAAAAACTCATACTTGATTCAAGCTAACAGCAGCCACAGAGTAAAGGAAAAAAAGCTTCCTTTTATCAAAGGTAATTTCAAAGTAGTCTCTAAAGATTAAATATGCAATTCATGTCTAATTTCTTCATTTATAATGCATGATCATAAATATCAAACAAGCATATACAATGCAGCTGTCACCTAGAAAAGCAGCATGTTTTCACATTGGAACCTCAGCACAGAATTTAGCTTAAAAAAGCAACCCAGTGGCATAGCATGATGGTATATGAATCTACAACGTAAGAAAATTATGGGATGGAAGCTCAGGCCCATGTTTTGCCCATATGACATTGAGCTCCATTTTCAACCAGACTGTCAGAGAGTGCTGCTGAATCGGGATGATGCACTTGCTCGCAGGTGAGGATGGGATTAATCTGCTTCGATCCTACATGTCCTAGCAGCCTTCTCAAAAGCAGCATAGATCTAAATGCAAGAACACAAGGGAGCTTAATTGCCACTGATAATACACTGTTAATGTATTTGCATAAAATTCTTTTTCTACACTATTTTAGTGCAGAATTGTTAAACCACACTGATTAACTGGTTTGCTTAAGAGGAAATTGAAACCCAAGGAAGCATGGAATGAGGAACAGCTATTTCTCCCAAAAAGCTCATTCTTTCTACAGACCAGGTACAAACTCTATCCAACCTATTCAAGCTCTTAGAGATATTGGCCTCAATTTTAACCCAGAAGAACGGCTTCGGTGGGGGGGGTGTGGTGGCGCAGGCAGTAAGAAATGTAATAGTTTGGAGCGGGAACGAATCCTGGCTCCAACCTGCCGAAAAACACATTTCACCCAGACGCATCAGAAATCCGGAAGTCCCGCCAGCAATTAAAGCCGGCGGGATGACAGGGGCGATTAAGATTGTTCAAGTAGTTAACTCAATTAAATTTTTGTGGATTGAGTTAGACAAACGATTTTAACTCTTCCTGAGCATGTCTCCCGTGGCCTCTGACAGAAGCCATGGAAACGGAGGCGGGTTGCAACTGGCAGCCATTTGGACATTTAAACCAGTGATTGACACGTGTGAATAAAAGGTGAGTTTTTGCAGCAGGGCAATCACTTCTCACAGACAAAGCTTTCGCTGGGAGTTCTTTGTGTTTAGACTGAGATTTCTTTGTTCACACTCAGAATTCTTGTGTTCACACATACCTACATTTTGGAGCCCCCAAACTGACACCATCAGGATGGGGGCGCGATGGATTTATTCAGCAGTACATCTGAGGAGGAGGTACATCAGCATCTGTGGCAGGCATGGCGTGCAGTTGTGGGAGTTTCATGTCCACAAGACAGAGGTGCACCACAACGACCTGCAGAAGAGCAGAGAGGGGACCAAGGAGGGGCCAAGATCGCAGAAGGCAATACCGTCGTGAGAGGATGTACACGCAGAGGCTGAGCTTCCTGGACCTCTCCGAGGAACAGTGCCTACGAAGGCTCAGATTGAGTCGCCAGGTTGTTGCAGACGTCTGCATGCTCCTTCATGCAGAGCTGTTCAAGGATGGGCCCGGTGGCCACGCATTACGCGTCACAGTTAAAGTCACCACTGCCCTCAACTTCTTCGCCTCTGGATCCTTCCAGAGTTTTTTTTTTATTCGTTCATGGGATGTGGGCGTTGCTGGCAAGGCCAGCATTTATTGCCCATCCCTAATTGCCCTCGAGAAGGTGGTGGTGTGCCGCCTTCTTGAACTGCTGCAGACCGTATGGTGAAGGTTCTCCCGCAGTCCTGTCAGGTAGGGAGTTCCAGGATTTTGACCCAGCGACGATGAAGGAACGGCGATATATTTCCAAGTCGGGATGGTGTGTGACTTGAAGGGGAACGTGAAGGTGGTGTTGTTCCCATGAGCCTGCTGCCCTTGTCCTTCTATGTGGTAGGGGTCGCGGGTTTGGGAGGTGCCGTCGAAGAAACCTTAGCGAGTTGCTGCAGTGCATCCTGTGGATGGTACACACTGCAGCCACTGTGCGCCAGTGGTGGAGGGAGTGAATGTTTAGGGTGGTGGATGGGGTGCCAATCAAGCGGGCTGCTTTGTCCTGGATGGTGTCAAGTTCCTTGAGTGTTGTTGGAGCTGCACTCATCCAGGCAAGTGGTAAGTATTCCATCACACTCCGGACTTGTGCCTTGTAGATGGTGGAAAGGCTTTGGGGAGTCAGGAGGTGAGTCACTCACTGCAGAATACCCAGCCTCTGACCTGCTCTTGTAGCCACAGTATTTATGTGGCTGGTCCAGTTAAGTTTCTGGTCAATGGTAACCCCCAGGATGTTGATGGTGGGGGATTTGGTGATGGTAATGCTGTTGAATATCAAGGGGAGGTGATTAGATCCTCTCTTACTGGAGATGGTCATTGCCTGGCACTTGTCTGGCGCGAATGTTACTTGCCACTTATCAGCCCAAGCCTGGATGTTGTCCAGGTCTTGCTGCATGCGGGCATTTACTGCTTCATTATCTGAGGGGTTGTGAATGGAACTGAACACTGTGCGATCATCAGCAAACATCCCCATTTCTGAACTTATGATGGAGGGAAGGTCACAGATGAAGCAGCTGAAGATGGTTGGGCCAAGGACACTGCCCTGAGGAACTCCTGCAGCAATGTCCTGGGGCTGAGATGATTGTCCTCCAACAACCGGTGCCACTGGTGACATCACCAGGATCTGTCAGTCGTTTGCACCTAAGTGTATACGACAGGTCATGGATTCGTTTGCCAGGGCATCCCACTATATCAACTTCCCCATCGACAACATCAGCCAGAATGAGAGGGCAGTGGGTTTCCACTCTCTGGCTGGGCGCAATTGATTGCACACACGTAGTAATCCGAGGACCTCCACATGAGCCAGGACTGTTCATCAACTGAAAGGGATATCACTCCATCAATGCACAGCTGGTTTGCGACCACTGGAAGAGGTTTCTGCAGGTGTGTGCCAAATTCCCTAGCATCTGCCATGATTCCTTCATTCTGCCAGAATCCAACATCCCGGCCCTCTTCCAAACACAAAACAGACTTAAGGGCTGGCTTGTTGGAGACAAGGGATACCCCCTGCAGACATGGCTCATGACACCTCTGAGAAACCCCACTAACAAAGCACAGCACTGGTACAATGACAGACACATCTCCAACAGGTCTGTCCTTGAACAAGCCATTGGAATGCTGAAGATGCACTTCAGGTGCCTGGATCGGTCTGGGGCAGCCCTTCAGTACTCACCAGCGAGGGTGTGTAGAATAATAGTCCTGTGTTGCGTCCTGTATAACATCGCTCAGCAGAGAGGGTTACAGGTGGATGAGGTCCCATGCGCTCAAGAAGCAGCAGAACTCGCCATCGACATTGAAGAAGACGAGGAGGAAGAGGAGGAGGAGGCAGACGATGGGCGAACCGTCGACAGAGCAGCATCTCACCTGGCTGCTCTTCATGCCAGGGAGTCACTCATATTTGATAGATTCTCATAGGGAGATCTGCAAAGTGACTATAGTCAAGTACTCAGATCACCTGGAATGACCACCACCACTACCAGCACCAGCACCTCCCCCACCCTCCAGGTTGCACAAAACAGTCCTACAACCACGCATTCACCGATTGTAAACGCACACAATGGGTGGCATCAAGTCTCGCTGTTCATGATGAAGCACCTGAAAGGGCGCTTTCACAAAAGGGACTCAAGAATGGGCAAGAAGTAGCAGTGGTGGTGAGAATCATAACATTTAATATGAATTTAACAAAAACCAAACATAAATGAAAAATAAGACAGTCTGTCAGACACCTTGTGCAAACCCTTCGTGATCACAAAACCTTCCACTTCATCGTCCAACAGCATTTATGTGGTGCATCCCCTTTGGCTGCAGCAGAGGTAGTGGCAGGTTGCTCAGATTCATGCCTGGACTGCTTAGATGTTTCAGCCTACGACTTCTGGGTTTCGGAGTCCGTGAAGGTTCCTCCAAAGACTGCTTCACCTGCACTTGTACAGGGGCAGACTCGGCTATCGGGAGAGGAGGCAGCATTGCAGGCACCGGTTGAAGGTGGGGGGGGGGGCGGCAACGGGTGAGACGTGGAAGCACTTTGAGTGGTAGCCCCACTTCCATATCTCCTTTCACCATCATCCCTCTCCTGAGCCAGGACCACATCACGCCCACCACTCTGTTGGACGACAGTTTGAGGACATGTGTGATGCCTTGTAAGGCCAGCGCTAATGTATCTGTCTGCCTGTTTAAGGCGGCAGAATGTTGTTCACCCTGACTCCGCACATCTGTTGCTAGGGCCTGAACTGATTCATTTGTGAGCCGTACTTGAAGCTCAATAAAGGCTGCCATTCTCTCCATCGCAGACATTCCCACATTTACCTGCGCCACCAGTCCACTAATGCTGGAGTTGGACTCCTCCAGCCTCTGCGTCAATGTGGAGACTGAGCGTGGCAAGTCTTCCAGTACGTCGCAGAGGTGCGTCAGTGCCTCTATCATTCTCGTTTTCAAGGATGGCCCCCAGGGTTCAGCATCTGTCCCAAGCTGAGCAGAGGTTGGAGAGGAATGCGCCCACCAACACGGACTCTCCACCGCTGACCCTGCCACCAGCGTCTGTTCATGCTCACTGGTATGTGGTGTTTCACCAGGTGACAACCCAACTACCTCTCTAATAGGACCCACCGAGGTGTACATACGAACATACGAATTAAGAGCAGGCCCCTCGAGCCTGCTCTGCCATTTGATAAGATCATGGCTGATCTGATTGTGACCTCAACCCTACTTTCCTGTCTACCTACTATAACCTTTGACTCCCTTGTTAATCAGGAATCTATCTAACTCAGCCTTAAAAATATTCAATGACCCTGCCTCCACCGCTCTCTGGGGAAGGGAGTTCCACAGACTCACGATGCTCTGAGAGAAAAAATTTCTCCTCATCTCCGTCTTAAATGGGAGACCCCTTATTTTTAAACTGTGGCCCCTAGTCTCTCTCCCACAAGGGGAAACATCCTCTCAGCATCTACCCCTTCTAGTCCCCTCAGGATCTTATATGTTCCAATAAGATCACCTCTCATTCTTCTAAACTCCAGTGTACACAGGCCCAATTTGTCCAACCTTTCTTCATTAGGTAACCCCCTCATCCCAGGAATCAGTCGAGTGAACCTTCTCTGAACCGCCTCCAAAGCAATTATGTCCTTTCTTAAATAAGGAGACCAAAACTGCACACAGTATTCTAGATGTGGTCTCACCAATGCCCTGTTCAACTGTAGCAAAACATCTCTACTTTTATATTCCATTCCCCTTGCAATAAATGACAAAATTCCATTTGCCTTCCTAATCACTTGCTATACCTGCATACTAACTTTTTGTGATTCATGTACAAGGACACCCAGATCCCTCTGTACCTCAGAGTTTTGCAATCTCTCTCTATTTAAATAATATACTGCTTTTCTATTCCTCCTTCCAAAGTCAATAAGTTCACATTTTCCCAAATTATACTCCATCTGCCAAA
Source organism: Heptranchias perlo (assembly GCF_035084215.1). Taxonomy (NCBI): domain Eukaryota; kingdom Metazoa; phylum Chordata; class Chondrichthyes; order Hexanchiformes; family Hexanchidae; genus Heptranchias; species Heptranchias perlo. The sequence goes on from NC_090326.1 coordinate 47,285,054, forward strand.
TTTTTGCCCACTCACTTAACCTAATTATATCCCTTTGCAGACTCCTTATGTCCTCTTCACAACTTACTTTCCTACCTACCTTTGTGTCATCAGCAAATTTAGCAACCTTACATTCGGTCCCTTCATCCAAGTCAATGATATAGATTGTAAATAGTTGAGGCCCAAGCACTGATCCCTGTGGCACTCCACTTGTTGTATCTTGCCAACCTGAAAATGACCCAATTATGCCTACTCTCTGTTTCCTGTTAGCTAACCAATCCTTTATCCATGCTAATATGTTACCCCCTACACCATGAGCTCTTATTTTGTGTAGTAGCCTTTGATGTGGCACCTTGTCAAAAGCCTTCTGGAAATCCAAGTGCACCACATCCACAGAATCCCCTTTATCCACGTTGCTTGTTACTTCCTCAAAGAACTCGAATAAATTAGTCAAACACGATTTCCCTTTCACAAAGCCGACACTGCCTGGTTGCATTGAAATTTTCCAAGTGCCCTGCTATAACCTCCTTAATAATGGATTCTAGCATTTTCCCTATGACAGATGTTAAGCTAACTGGCCTGTAGTTTCCTGCTTTCTGTCTCCCTCCTTTCTTGAATAGAGGAGTTACATTTGCTATTTTCCAATCTGATGGGACCCTTCCAGAATCTAGGGAATTTTGGAAAATTAATACCAATGCATCTAGTATCTCTGCAGCCACTTCTTTTAAGACCCTAGGATGAAGTCCGTCAGGACCTGGGGACTTGTCAGCTTTTAGTTCTAATCATTTTTTCAAAACCCTTTCCCTGGTGATTGTAAATGTTTTAAGTTCCTCCCTCCCTTTCACCTCTTGATTCACAATTATTTCTGGCATATTATTTGTATCCTCTTCAGTGAAGACGG